>NC_060186.1:66161224-66258724 GCF_021184085.1 Oncorhynchus gorbuscha | reverse complement strand
GGTTTTGCATAGAGATGAAGCTTGCCCCATCCCAGCTAGCGCATAACGTTCTGAGAACCATATGTTTCTTAGAGCGTGGTAGTCCAATGGCTATTTTGCATTAAACTTCCCACAACTTTCTGAGAATGGTGCAGGATTAATGCTTAGCTTTGGAACATTCTCAGCACATTTAAGGAACTATTCTATTACTTTAACATAACGTTTCCTTATAGTTAAAACATGGTTACATTTAACCTTTTGAAGCTAGGGGGCAATAATTTTAGTTTTGGAAAAATAACATTCCCAAAGTAAACTGCCTATTCCTCAGGACCAGATGCTAGAATATGCATACAATTGACAGCCTAGGATAGCAAACACTCTAAAGTTTCCAAAACTGTAAAAATATTGTCTGTGAATAAAACAGAACTGATATTGCAGGCGAAATCCTGAGAAAAATCCAATCAGGAAGTGACTCTTATTTTGAAACCCCTGTCTTTCTATGCATCGCTATTGCCCACTGAAAGGGATATCAACCAGATTCCTTTTTCTGTGACTTCCCTAAGGTGTCTACAGCCTTTAGACGTAGTCTCAGGCCTTTATTTTGAAGAATGAGCGTAAACGTCCACATTAAGTAAGTGGTCTGTTGTTGGCTCTCAGTGTGATTTTTGCACAAAACAGAGAGGTAGCCATTCTTCCTCCCAGTCCTATGTGAAAAGCCAACTGTCCCGGTTGATATATTATCGAATAGATATTTGAAAAACACCTTGAGGAGGTTTGCCATGTTTCTGTTGATATTATTGATATAATTTGGAATATCTGTCGATATTATGGATATAATTTGGAATTTTTGTCTATGTTGTCGTTACCGCTATTTCCGGTGGGTTCCTAGGCATAACGCATCAAACTAATGGAGGTATTTGGATATAAAAAATATCTTTAAGGAACAAAAGGAACATTTGCTGTCTAACTGGGAGTCTCGTGAGTGAAAACATCCAAAGCTCATCAAAGGTAAACGAGTAATTGCTACCTCTCTGTCTAAGAATGGCTACCTCTCTGTTTTGTGCAAAAATCTCAACCTTTAAGTCTTTACTGAAGACTCATCTCTTCAGTGGGTCATATGATTGAGTGTAGTCTGGCCCAGGAGTGGGAAGGTGAACGGAAAGGCTCTGGAGCAACGAACCGCCCTTGCTGTCTCTGCCTGGCCGGTTCCCCTCTTTCCAATGGGATTCTCTGCCTCTAACCCTGTTACGGGGGCTGAGTCACTGGCTTGCTGGGGCTCTCTCATGCCGTCCCTGGGGGGGGGTGTGTAACCTGGGTGGGTTGATTCACTGTTGTGGTCAGCCTGTCTGGGTTGGCGCCCCCCCCCTTGGGTTGTGCCGTGGCGGAGATCTTTGTGGGCTATACTCAGCCTTGTCTCAAGATGGTAAGTTGGTGGTTGAAGATATCCCTCTAGTGGTGTGGGGGCTGTGCTTTGGCAAAGTGGGTGGGGTTATATCCTTCCTGTTTGGCCCTGTCCGGGGGTGTCCTCGGATGGGGCCACAGTGTCTCCTGACCCCTCCTGTCTCAGCCTCCAGTATTTATGCTGCAGTAGTTTATGTGTCGGGGGGCTAGGGTCAGTTTGTTATATCTGGAGTACTTCTCCTGTCCTATCCGGTGTCCTGTGTGAATCTAAGTGTGCGTTCTCTAATTCTCTCCTTCTCTCTTTCTTTCTCTCTCTCGGAGGACCTGAGCCCTAGGACCATGTCCCAGGACTACCTGACATGATGACTCCTTGCTGTCCCCAGTCCACCTGGCCATGCTGCTGCTCCAGTTTCAACTGTTCTGCCTTACTATTATTCAACCATGCTGGTCATTTATGAACATTTGAACATCTTGGCCACGTTCTGTTATAATCGCCACCCGGCACAGCCAGAAGAGGACTGGCCACCCCACATATGCTCTCTCTAATTCTCTCTTTCTCTCTCTCGGAGGACCTGAGCCCTAGGACCGTGCCCCAGGACTACCTGACATGATGGCTCCTTGCTGTCCCCAGTCCACCTGACTGTGCTGCTGCTCCAGTTTCAACTGTTCTGCCTTATTATTATTCGACCATGCTGGTCATTTATGAACATTTGAACATCTTGGTCATGTTCAGTTATAATCTCTACCCGGCACAGCCAGAAGAGGACTGGCCACCCCACATAGCCTGGTTCCTCTCTAGGTTTCTTCCTAGGTTTTGGCCTTTCTAGGGAGTTTTTCCTAGCCACCGTGCTTTTACACCTGCATTGTTTGCTGTTTGGGGTTTTAGGCTGGGTTTCTGTACAGCACTTTGAGATATCAGCTGATGTACGAAGGGCTATATAAATTAATTTGATTTGATTTGATTTGATTTGATTGCTTTTCTGATTTTCGTGACCAAGTTACCTGCCGCTAGGTTTACATAATGTTTTGTTAGTATATCGATAAACGTACACAAATGCTTGTATTGTTTTCGCTGTAAAGCATAATTTCAAAATCTGAGACAACAGAGTGATTAACAAAAGGCTAAGTTGTGTTTCGCTATATTTCACTTGTGATTTCATGAATATGAATATTTTCTAGTAAGATTATTTGACCTTTGCGCTATGCTATTTAGCGTAGTTGATGACAATTCTCCCGGATCCAGGATGGGTGGTTCCAAGAGGTTAATTAAACTTTTCATAACGTTCTAGGAACATTATCCAACTAGTTTGACATTGTGAATGTTCTCAAATAGTTCAGAGAAGGTTGTAAAGGAAATTATACTTTGTGCATCTTATCTTTGGTGTGATAAACAATCCTTGGTTCCTGCCCGTGTCTGGTAAAGATAGGAGGAGGGAGGGGGTCATGGCCCTCTCCGGAGAAACATCTGGCAGAACGCCCAGAATATGTTCTTTAAGTTAAGATAGGAGATGGAGCCAGTCACATGGAGGATCCAATCCAATGAATCATGTTTATGTAGGTTTAGATAGCAGTATATGAGGCTGTGTGTAAGGATCACCCTTTTAGAGCTCACTTCAGACCGGTACTTTATGCATCTAAGTTTGACTGTAGCCTCTCCTGCTTGCTGACAAACAATGTTTCATTTAAGATTGACTTTGAGTGTCCCTGTGTAAGAATTTCCACGACACGGTTAAGAAACAACGTTCTTCTGTGGGAATTTCAGTACTTCAGCATAATGTTTCCTCATAGGTTCTATTTAAAGTCATGTTGTCAAATTGTTCCGAGGTCGTTAAGAAAACTTTCCATAAAAACAACAAGAAAACTTAGGAAAGTTCAGAGAACGTTCTAAGAATGTTATTTAAAAATATGTACATTCCGTTCTCAGCATCTGACCAATCACATGTTAGCATCCAGTAAGTCACGTGTTGAACGCGGAACGAGGGAGAGCGCGCTTTGTTGTTATGAATGTTTTCAAAGTCTCAGAAAAAGTGTTCTATTGAAAAAGTTTGGTTACAAGTTACCTTTTCAATTTGGATCCCGTGATGCAGTTAGCCTCAGCTGCTGGGACAGCTCTGAAAGCTGCCTGAGAGCATTGGAACATTGCTTACATCCACTACGACAGGCTCATTGTCCACGCTCCCTCCCAAAAGCCTGGGAGGAATGAGAGAGCCGAGCCTCATCACACACACACATATTTCCTTTGTCTCCATATTATGTCTATCTCCGATAAACTACCAAGGAAAGGAACAGCCCCATATGAACTTATTTGGGGTACCCCCCCTTCTTCTCAATTTCTGCCTAAAGACATACCCTAATCTAACTGCCTGTATCTCAGGCCCAGAAGCAAGGATATGCATATTCTTGGTATCATTTGAAAGGAAACAGGAGAATATGACAATAGATCTGATATTTTATTTTTTATTTCATTTTACCTTTATTTTACTAGGTAAGTCAGTTAAGAACAAATTCTTATTTTCATTGACAGCCTAGGAACAGTGGGTTAACTGCCTGTTCAGGGGCAGAACGACAGATTTGTACCTTGTCAGCTCAGGGATTCAAACTTGCAATCTTTTGGTTACTAGTCCAACGCTCTAACCACTAGGCTACCCTGCCGCTCCAGAAGGAAGACAGAAGGAAATACAAGGAAATTAACATCGTTCAAATGAACAAGAACAGCCAAACATACAGATAGGATGCTGGGGATGATTTGAATGAAGACCATAAGATGGCAACAATAGCTGAGCAAAGTTTTAGACAGATAACTTCATAAATGAGCGAACTACATGACATTGAGCATGAAGTCACCCGGGTGGCCGAATTGGTACAGTGATACATTTTGAAGGAAAGAACTTTATATACAAAATACATAAATGCTATTCTAACACACCCCCAAAAATATATATATAAAAAATATTTTACAAATAATAATAATAATAATTAAAACAAACAAACAACAAGGGTAACTATTTACACATTTTCTATTTACAATATTGTGAAGACCCTCAGTCCTCTACACAATATTGTGCTGCTGGTGCCATGGCCCATAGCAGTCTCTTTCTGCTGTAAAGCAGAGGCTTACTGAACAGGTGGTGCAGCTGATGGGGCATTTCCTGCGACAAAGGGCACAACGACGTCTCCCTACTGTGGCCTTTTTGCCCTGAGGTACATTCATGCCTCCAGAGATTAATCTGGGCAGGTGAACACCACTGGTTGGAGCAGAAGGGACAGAGGTAGAGGGGACAGAAGGTGCTGCAGTGGACTTGCTGTAGCTAGCAATCTCCTGGATGAGCAGCTCCCTGAAGGCTAGCTGTGAGATAGGGGGCAGTCCACAGCTCTTAGCCATTTCCTTCTGGAGGATGAAGGCATTCACCACAGCAATGTCAATTAAATTATATAAAAAGGTATTGTACCATTTCATGGTCTTGTGGACAACATTGTAGTATCCTATCAGTGCATCTGACAGGTCCACACCTCCCATGCCGTTGTTCTAGTCCTTCACAGCAGCTGGAATGGGGACATGTTTTGTGGTCCATGCCCCGCTAGCGTCCTTCACATGCCTGACGACGTGATCGCCACTGAAGGACTTGTGGATAGTTGTGCACATGACCACCTCTCTGGTATCCATCCACTTTACTAAGAGCAGGCCATCTTCACGAATCCATCGCATGGTACCCCGCTCAGCCCGCTTAGGCTTGTTGTTCACCTTTGTTTTTGGAAAGCCCACTCTGTTGGTCCGAATGATGCCACAAGCCCACACATCCCGCTTCCTCAGCTTTGTAAACAGGGTAGGGCCTGTGTAGAAGTTGTCCACAAACAGTTTGTAGCCCTTCCTCAGCTTTGTAAACAGGGTAGGGCCTGTGTAGAAGTTGTCCACAAACAGTTTGTAGCCCTTCCTCAGGTCTGTGAACAGGGTAGGGCTTGTGTAGAAGTTGTCCACAAACAGTTTGTAGCCCTTCCTCAGCTCTGTAAACAGGGTAGGGCTTGTGTAGAAGTTGTCCACAAACAGTTTGTAGCCCTTCCTCAGCTTTGTAAACAGGGTAGGGCTTGTGTAGAAGTTGTCCACAAACAGTTTGTAGCCCTTCCCCAGCTCTGTAAACAGGGTAGGGCTTGTGTAGAAGTTGTCCACAAACACGTTGTAGCCCTTCCTCAGGTCTGTGAACAGGGTAGGGCTTGTGTAGAAGTTGTCCACAAACAGTTTGTAGCCCTTCCTCAGCTCTGTAAACAGGGTAGGGCTTGTGTAGAAGTTGTCCACAAACAGTTTGTAGCCCTTCCTCAGCTTTGTAAACAGGGTAGGGCTTGTGTAGAAGTTGTCCACAAACAGTTTGTAGCCCTTCCCCAGCTCTGTAAACAGGGTAGGGCTTGTGTAGAAGTTGTCCACAAACACGTTGTAGCCCTTCCTCAGGTCTGTGAACAGGGTAGGGCTTGTGTAGAAGTTGTCCACAAACAGTTTGTAGCCCTTCCTCAGGTCTGTGAACAGGGTAGGGCTTGTGTAGAAGTTGTCCACAAACAGTTTGTAGCCCTTCCTCAGCAGTTGAACCCAATAACTCCATAACGGAATCATAACTCAGTCCATTACTGGTAGCAAAACTGAAAGATTCATCTTGCTGAAGCAACTCGGTCTCGCTTTCTCTATCAATTTCCTCTATAATTTGGGTTAAATCTGTATACCTAGACTTTGTTTTAGCTTTTCCTGATTTATTCACCATAACTTAAATATAAACTTGCTGAAAATGCTATTGACTATGTATTGCTATGCGTAACACTTGTGGCTCCATTAAATAGGATTTGCAATGGCGAATTAACCTCTTTTACACCAGAGTTTACGACAAAGGCTGGTCTTCGAACACATAACCATTACATATTGCCGTTTACCTCAGCTCACTGGCAATCTTCCAAGCTAGATTTCAAGATGATCAGTGGTCATTGGGCCAAAATAAAGTCAATCAACGATAGAGCGGTCTTACCATTGGTGCGCAATGAGGTCATTGAATGGTGTCTTCAAATCGGTTTGTTTCGGTCAATACGTCCCTGGAAAAGAGTCATCAAGTATGATTGTGTTACAACCAGAGGATTGCAACAACCAGAGGATTGCAATGAAACCAACCATGACTGGAAAACGTTTGTTTAGTGTGTGTAATTACCACGATGCAAGTGGTTTACAAATGTTTTGTGTTATATAAAAATGGATGTTATCAAACACAACAAACATTCACTGTGTAGTTAGAACACTTGGCATTGCCACCAGAGGAAGATCTTCAAAGGTAAGCAATTTATTTTATTGTTATTTCTGACTTTCGTGACGCTAATGCTTGGTTGGAAAATGCTAGCAATACTTGTGTGTGCGGGGCGCTGTCCTCAGAAAATCTCATGGTTTGCTTTCGCAGTAAAGCCTTTTTGAAATCTGACACAGCGGCTGGATTAAGAAGATGTTCATCTTTTAAATGATGTAAGATACATGTATCTACAAAAAAAATTAATATAACGAATGGTGTATTTAGAATGTTAGCGCTCTGCAGTTTCACCGGATGTTGGCCTGGTGGGACGTTGGCGTCTCACCTACCCTAGAGAGTTTAAGAATAGCCCATATTAATGTACTGTAGGTTCATGCTCTACAACATCCACAGAGTACGACCCTGCCTCACACAGGAAGCGGCGCAGGTCCTAATCCAGGCACTTGTCATCTCCCGTCTGGATTACTGCAACTCGCTGTTGGCTGGGCTCCCTGCCTGTGCCATTAAACCCCTACAACTCATCCAGAACGCCGCAGCCCGTCTGGTGTTCAACCTTCCCAAGTTCTCTCACGTCACCCCGCTCCTCCGCTCTCTCCACTGGCTTCCAGTTGAAGCTCGCATCCGCTACAAGACCATGGTGCTTGCCTACGGAGCTGTGAGGGGAACGGCACCTCAGTACCTCCAGGCTCTGATCAGGCCCTACACCCAAACAAGGGCACTGCGTTCATCCACCTCTGGCCTGCTCGCCTCCCTACCACTGAGGAAGTACAGTTCCCGCTCAGCCCAGTCAAAACTGTTCGCTGCTCTGGCCCCCCAATGGTGGAACAAACTCCCTCACGACGCCAGGACAGCGGAGTCAATCACCACCTTCCGGAGACACCTGAAACCCCACCTCTTTAAGGAATACCTAGGATAGGATAAAGTAATCCTTCTCACCCCCCTTAAAGGATTTAGATGCACTATTGTAAAGTGGCTGCTCCACTGGATGTCATAAGGTGAACGCACCAATTTGTAAGTCGCTCTGGATAAGAGCGTCTGCTAAATGACTTAAATGTAAATGTAAATGTACTGTATGTAGCCTTAGTAATTAGGTTAATGAAATCAATAACTAGCTAACATTAGATAACACTCATATACTGGCCAACTCTGAAACTCACTTAGATAAATCATTTTATGATAAAGCAGTAGTAATATGAGATATAGCATTGACAGAAAATACAGGAATGCCTATGGGGAGGTGTTGCTGTATATATCCAGAGCCATATTCCTGTAAAGCTTAGAGAGGATCTCATGTCAAATGGTGTTGAAATATTTTGGTTGCAAGTTCACCTGCCCCATCTTTCGAGGTGCGGCTATAGGCTATATTAACGGAGAGATCTATTTTCTGGGTGACCTGAACATTGACTGTTTAGCAACTAGCTGTCCTGTCAAGTGGAAGTGTCTAATTGTGACTAATGCCTGTAGTGTGACCAAGGTTATTGCCAGCACTATTTTTCATATCTTTAACCAAAGCCTAAAAGAATGTGTGTGTCCGCAGGCGTGGAAGGAAGCTAAAGTCATTCCACTGCCTAAAAAAAGTAACACACCCTTTGCTGGCTCTAACAGCCCCCCAATCAGTTTGCTGCCTGTTCTTAAAAAATCAAATAAATCCAATCAAATGTTATTTATTAGGCACATGCATTGAATACTACAGGTGTAGACCTTTCAGTGAAATGCTTACTTACAAGCCCCTTACCAACATTGCTGTATAAGTAAGAATAAGAAATAAAAGTAACAAGTAATTAAAGAGCAGCAGTAAAACAATAATAGGGAAGCTATACACAGGGGGTACCGGTACAGTATCAATGTGCGGGGGCACCGGTTAGTTGAGGTAATATGTACATGTAGGTAGAGTTATTAATGTGACTATACACAAATGATAACAACAGAGAGTAGCAGCAGTGTAAAAGAGAGGGGGAAGGGGGGCAATGCAAATAGTCTGGGAAGCCATTTGAGTAAATGTTCAGGAATCTTCTGGCTTGGGGGTAGAAGCTGTTTAGAAGCCTAGACTTGGAGCTCTGGTACCGCTTGGCAAGCAGTAGCAGAGAGAACAGTCTATGACTAGTGTGGTTGGAGTCCTTAACAATTTTTAGGGCCTTCCTCTGACACTGTTTGATGTAGAGGTCCTGGATGGCATGAAGCTTAGCCCCAGTGATGTACTGGGCCGTACGCACCACCCTTTGTAGTGCCTTGCGGTAAGAGGCCGAGGAGTTGCCATACAAGGCAGTGATGCAACCAGTCATGATGCTCTCGATGGTGCAGCTGTAGAACCTTTTGAGGATCTGAGGACCCATGCCTAATATTTTCAGTTTCCTGGGGGGGAATAGGTTTTGTCGTGCCATCTTCACAACTGTTTTGGTGTGCTTGGAACATGTTAATTTGTTGGTGATAAAATCTAATCAAATTTATTTATATAGCCCTTCTTACATCAGCTGATATATCAAAGTGCTGTACAGAATCACAGCCTAAAATCCCAAACAGCAAACAATGCAGGTGTAGAAGCACGGTGGCTAGGAATAACTCCCTAGAAAGGCCAAAACCTAACAAGAAACCTAGAGAGGAACCATGCTATGAGGGATGGCCAGTCCTCTTCTGGCTGTGCCGGGTGGAGATTATAACAGAACATGCCCAAGATGTTCAAATGTTCATAAATGACCAGCATGGTCAAATAATATCAATCACAGTGAACAGGTCAGGGTTCCATAGGACTACCTGGCATGATGAATCCGTGTTGTCCCCAGTCCACCTGGCCGTGCTAGTCCTGAGGCATGGTCCTACGGCTCAGGTCCTCCGAGAGAGAGAAAGAAAGAAAGAGAGAATTAGAGAGAGCATACTTAAATTCACACAGGACACTGGAGAATACAAGAGAAATACTCCAGATATAACAGACTGACCCTAGCCCTCACGACACATAAACTACTGGAGCATAAATCATGGAGGCTGAGACAGGAGGGGTCAGGAGACACTGTGGCCCCATCCGATGATACCCCCGGACAGGGCCAAACAGGCAGGATATAACCCCACACACTTTGCCAAAGCACAGCCCCCGCACCACTAGAGGGATATCTTCATCCATCAACCTACCATCCTGAGACAAGGCCGAGTATAGCCCACAAAGATCTCCGCCACGGCACAACCCAATGGGGGGAGGGGGGAGGCGCCCACCCAGACAGGAAGACCACATCAGTGACTCAACCCACTCAAGTGACGCACCCCTCCTAGGGACGGCATGGAAGAGCACCAGTAAGCCAGTGACTCAGCCCCTGTGATAGGGTTAGAGGCAGAGAATCCCAGTGGAGAGAGGCGAACCGGCCAGGCAGAGACAGCAGGGGAGGTTTGTTGCTCCAGTCCCCTTTCTGTTCACCTTCACACTCCTGGGCCAGACTACACTCAATGATAGGACCGACTGAAGAGATGAGTCTTCAATAAATACTTAACCGTTGAGCCCGAGTCTGCGTCTCTGACATGGGTAGGTAGACCATAAAAATGGAGCTCTATAGGAGAAAGCCCTGCCTCCAGCTGTTTGCTTAGAAATTCTAGGGACAATTAGGAGGCCTGCGTCTTGTGACTGTAGCGTACGTGTAGGTATGTACGGCAGGACCAAATTGTAAAGATAGGTAGGAGCAAGCCAATGTAATGCTTCGTAGCTTAGCAGTAAAACCTTGAAATCAGCCCTTGCCTTAACAGGAAGCCAGCGTAGGGAGGCTAGCACTGGAGTAATATGATCAAATTTTTTGGTTCTAGTCAGGATTCTAGCAGCCATATTAGGCACTAATTTAAGTTAATTTAGTGACTTTTACGGGTAACTGGAAAGTAGAGCATTGCAGTAGTCTAACCTTGAAGAAACAAAAGCATGGATTGATTTTTCTGCATCATTTTTGGACAGAAAATGTCAGATTTTTGCAATATTACGTAAATGGAAAAAAGCTGTCCTTGAAACAGTCTTGATATGTTTGTCAAAAGAGAGATTAGGATCCAGAGTAACGACGAGGTCCTTCACAGTTTTATTTGAGACTGTACAACGATCAAGATTGATTGTCAGATTCAACAGAAGATCTCTTTGTTTCTTGGGACCTAGAACAAGCATCTCTGTATTGTCCAAGTTTAAAAGTAGAAAGCTTGCAGCCATCCACTTCCTTATGTCTGAAACACATGCTTTTGCGAGGGCAATTTTGGGGCTTCATCATGTTTCATTGAAATGTACAGCTGTGTGTCATCAGCATTGCAGTGAATGTTAAGCTCTTTAGGGTATGAGGGACGCTAGCTGAAGATGAACTTATTGTGAATCCAACCACGGTGTCAGATTTAAAAAATGCTTTACGGTGAAAGCATACCTTACAATTATTTGAGAACATAGCCCAGCAGACAAATCATTACAAACAGTAACCAGTCAAGTAGAAGAGTTACACAAGTCAGAACTAGATATAAAATTAATCACTTACATTTGATGATCTTCATATGTTTGCATTAAGAAGACATTCATTTACTCAATAAATGTTCCTTTTGTTCGATAAAGTCCCTCTTTAAATCCGAAAACCTCCGTTTTGTTCACGCGTTTTCTTCAGTAATGCACAGGCTCAAACGCAGTCACAACAGACATACAAAAATTCCAAATTGTATCCGTAAACTTCATGGAAACATGTCAAACGATGTTTATATTCAACCCTCAGGTTGTTTTTAGCCTAAATAATCAATAATATTTCAACTGGACAATAAAGTTGTCAATACAAAAGGTAAACAAGAAAGCCACTCTCTCGGGTCGCACCCATGAAAAAGCTCTGAGACACGGCAGGGTCCACTCATTCAGACTGCTCTTACGCCCTCATTTTTCAGAATACAAGCCTGAAACAATTTCTAAAGACTGTTGATATCTAGTGGAAGGCATAGGAACTGCAATTTGAGTCCTAAGTCAATGGATACTGTAATGGCATTGAATAGAAAACTACAACAACAAAACATTTCCTACTTCCTGAATGAATTTTTCTCAGGTTTTCGCCTGCAAAATCAGTTCTGTTATCTTCTTATGGCTGGGGGGCAGTATTGAGTAGCTTGGATGAATAAGTTGCCCAAAGTAAACTGCCTGCTCCTCAGTCTCAGTTGCTAATATATGCATATTATTATTAGTATTGGATGGAAAACACCCTAAAGTTTCTAAAACTGTTTGAATGATGTCTGTGAGTATAACAGGACTCATATGGCAGGACAAATCCTGAGGAGAAATCAAAACAGGAAGTGAGAAATCTAAGCTTGGTATGTATTCACCACAGTTCCCAATGAAATCCCCTTGAGATATTAATGTTGTTGCACTTCCTAGGGGTTCCACTAGATGTCAACGATCTATAGAAATGTGAATGAGACTTCTAATGTGTTGTGGGACTGAATGAGAGCAGAATCTATCAGGTGACTGGCAGTCAGCCATTTTCTGATCATGCGCATTCCTCATGGTACCACTTGCATTCCATTGCTCATCAAGACAAGAAGGAATACTCCGGTTGGAACTTTATTGAAGCTATATGTTAAAAAAACATGCTAACGATTGATTCTGTACTTAGTTTGAAATGTTTCTTTGACCTGTAATATAACTTTTTGGAGTTTTTGTCCGACGTAACGCTGACCAGAATAAGCGTTTGGATATGTATACCAAACACGCTAACAAAAGAAGGTATTTGGACATAAATAACGTACATTATTTTACAAAACAAATATTTATTGTGGACCTGGGATTCCTGGAGTGCTTTCTGATGTAGATCCTCAAAGGTAAGGGAATATATATCATGTAATTTCTTGTTTATGTTGACGCCAACATTGCGGCTATTGTGACTTATTCTTCTGAGTACCGTCTCAGTTTATTGCATGGTTTGCTTATTCCGTAAAGTTTTTTTGAAATCAGAAACAGCGGTTGCATTAAGGTGAGGTATATCTATAATTCCATGTGTATAACTTGTATTATAATCTACATTTATAATGAGTGTTTCTGTTGAATGATGTGGCTATGCAAAATCACTGGATGTTTTTGGAACTAGTGAATGTAACGCGCCAAATATATAAATATGAACTTAATCAAACAAAACATACATGTATTGTGAAACATGAAGTCCTATGAGTGTCATCTGATGAAGATCATCAAAGGTTAGTGATTCATTTTATCTCTATTTGTGCTTTTTGAAACTCCTCTCTTTGGCTGGAAAAAAAACGGCTGTGTTTTTCTGTGGCTTGATGGTGACCTAACAATCGTTTGTGGTGCTTTTGCTGTAAAGCCTATTTGAAATCGGACACTGTGGTGAGATTAACAACAAGATTACCATTAAAACGGTATAAAATACATGTATGTTTGAGGAATTTTAATTATGAGATATCTGTTGTTTTGAATTTGGCGCCCTGCACTTTCACTGGCTGTTGTCATATCGTCCCCTTAACGGGATTGCAGCCATAAGAAGACATTATACTCACAGACATCATTTTAACAGTTTTGGAAACTTTAGAGTGTTTTCTATCCAAATCTACTAATTATATGCATATCCTATCTTCTGGGCCTGAGTAGAAGACAGTTTAATTTGGGATTGTTTTTCATCCAAAATTCCAAATGCTGCCCCCTACCCTAGAGAAGTTAACATTATGTTTATCGAATTACATATCCAAGAGGTAAAATATATAGTGAAAACAATAGTGGTCCTAAAATGGAACCTTGAGGAACATCGACATTTACAGTTGATTTGTCAGAGGACAAACCATTCACAGAGACAAACTGATATCTTTCCAACAGATAAGATCTAAACCAGGACAGAACTTGTTCGTGTAGACCAATTTGGGTTTCCAATCTCTCCAAAATAATGTGGTGATCGATGGTATCAAAAGCAGCACTAAGGTCTAGGAGCACGAGGACAGATGCAGAGCCTCGGTCTGACGCCATTAAAAGGTAATTTACCACCTTCACAAGTGCAGTCTCAGTGCTATAATGGGGTCTAAAACCAGACTGAAGCATTTCGTATACATTGTTTGTCTTCAGGACGGCAGTGAGTTGCTGTGCAACAGCCTTTTCTAACATTTTTGAGAGGAATGGATATAGGCCGATAGTTTTTTATATTTTCTGGGTCAAGGTTTGGCTTTTTCAAGAGAGGCTTTATTACTGCCACTTTTAGTGAGTTTGGCACACATTCGGTGGATAGAGAGCCATTTATTATGTTCAACATAGGACGGCCCAAACACAGAAGCACCTCTTTCAGTAGTTTAGTTGGAATAGGGTCCAGTATGTAGCTTGAAGTTTTAGAGGCCATGATTATTTTCATCATTGTGGCAAGAGATATAGTACTAAAACACTTGAGTGTCTCCCTTGATCCTAGGTCCTGGCAGAGTTGTGCAGACTCAGGACAGCTGAGCTTTGAAGGAATACGCAGATTTAAAGAGCAGTCGGTAATTTGCTTTCTAATGATCATGATCTTTTCCTCAGAAGTTCATGAATTTATTACTGCTGAAGTGAAAGCCATCCTCTCTTGGGGAATGCTGCTTTTTAGTTAGCTTTGCGACAGTATCAAAAATACATTTCGGATTGTTCTTATTTTCCTCAATTAATTTGGAAAAATAGGATGATCGAGCAGCAGTGAGGGCTCTTCAATACTGCACGGTACTGTCTTTCCAACCTAGTGGGTAGACTCCCAGTTTGGTGTGGCGCCATTTCTGTTCCAATTTTCTGGAAGATGCATCAGAGCTCGGGTATTTTCTGTATACCAGGGAGCTAGTTTCTTATGACAAATGTTTTGTGTTTTTAGGGGTGCAACTGCATCTAGGTTATTGCACAAGGTTAAACTGAGTTCCTCAATTAGGCGGTTAACTTCTCTAGGGGACGTGAGACGGTAGCGTCCCACCTGACCAACATCCAGTGAAATTGCAGAGCTGCAAATTTATAAACAGAAATACACATAATACATGCATGTGTTATACATCAGTTTAAAGATGAACTTCTTGTTAATCCAGCCGCCGTGTCAGATTTCAAAAAGGCTTTATGGCGAAAGCAAACCATGCGATTATTTGAGGACAGCGCCTAGCAGACAAATTGTTACAAACAGTACCAGCCAAGTAGTAGTCACAAAAGTCAGAAAAAAAGGAAAACTAGAAAGGCTTGCTCTCGGTCGTGTGCTAAAAAACCTCTGAGAGACTATAGGGTCCACTCATTCAGAGTGGTCTTACTCCCTCATTTTTCAGAATACAAGCCTGGAACCATTTCTAAAGACTGTTGACATCTAGTGGAAGCCATAGGAAGTGCAATTTCAGTCCTTAGTCATGGATACTGTAATGGCATTCAAAAGAAAACTACAAACATAAAATAATCTCGCTTCCTGGACGGATTTTTCTTAGGTTTTCACCCTGCCATATCAGTTCTGTTAAACTCACAGACATTATTTTAACAGTTTTGTTTTCTATCCAAATCTACCAATTATATGCATATCCTAGCTTCTGGACCTGAGTAGCAGGCAGTTTACTTTGGGCATGCTTTTCATCCGGAGGTGAACTGATTTTTGTCCTCTGACGTCCTTGGGTAGGCAGAGGTAGTCTGGAAGGGCATACATTAATCTTTGGGTTGTCTGAGTATTTATAGCATGACTTTTGATGCTCGTTGGTTGGGGTCTGAGCAGATGATTTTTTTGCGATTGCAAACGTAATAAAATGGTGGTCCGACAGTCCAGGATTATGAGGAAAAACATTAAGATCCACAATATTAATTCCATGGGACAAAACTAGATCCAAAGTATGACTGTGGGAGGGAGTAGGTCCGGAGACATGTTGGACAAAACCCACTGAGTCGATGATGGCTCCAAAAGCCTTTTGGAGAGGGTCTGTGGACTTTCCATGTGAATGCACGGAGGGATATGGTCACTAGTGTAACCAGGAGGTGAGGCCTCATTTAACACAGTAAATTCATCAGGCTTAAGCCATGTTTCAGTCAGGCCATTCACATCAAGATTATGATCAGTGATTAGTTAATTGACTATAACTGCCTTGAAAGTGAGGGATCTAACATTAAGTAGTCCTATTTTGAGATGTGAGGTATCACAATCTCTTTCAATAATGGCAGGAATGGAGGAGGTCTTTATTCTAGTGAGATTGCTAAGGCGAACACCGCCATGTTGTGTTTTGTCTAACCTAAGTCGATGCACAGACACGGTCTCAATGGGAATAGCTGAGCTGACTACACTGACTGTGCTAGTGGCAGACTCCACTAAGCTGGCAGGCTGGCAAACAGCCTGCTGCTTGGTCTGCACCCTATTTCATTGTGGGGACAGGGGAGTTAGAGCCCTGTCTATGTTCGTAGATAAGATGAGAGCACACCTCCAGTTAGGATGGAGTCCATCACTCCTCAACATGTTATGCTGGTGAATGAGGACCCAAAAGCGACTTAACGAAAACAGAGTCTTTATTCCAGTATATGACAAAAGTAATAATCCTGGAAAAATCAAGAAGAAAACAAAACAGGAAAAAATGTAAATCCACTCGTAGTAACGAGGACTGACTGGAGACTCGACCATTGACTGCAGGTTGCTTCGGGAAGGCACCGACCGTAGCAGACTAAGACACCTGCTTACACGCAGCATCTGAAGAAGACAAAACACGACAGGGCGAGACAAGGACACAGAACAGCGAACATCATACAAGGATCCGACAAGGACAGAAGCGGAAAACAAGGGGAGAAATAGGGGCTCTAATCAGAGGGCAAAATAGGGGACAGGTGTGAAAAGAGTAAATGAGTGAGTTAGGAGAATGAGGAACAGCTGGGAGCAGGAACAGAATGATAGAGAGAAGAGAGAGAGGGAGGGGGAGAGAGAGGGATAGAAAAAAGGAACGAACCTAATAAGACCAGCAGGGGGAAACGAACAGAAGGGAAAGCACAAGGACAAGACAATATATGACAAAACATGACACAACAGGCCAGGCTTGGTCCTGTTTGTGGGTGAGTCCCAGAAAGAGGGCCAATTATCTACAAATTCTATCTTTTGGGAGGGCAGAAAACAGTTATCAACCAGCGATTGAGTTGTGAGACTGCTGTAGAGCTCATCACTCCCCGTATCTGGGAGAGGGCCAGAGACAATTACTCGATGCCGTCACATCTTTCTAGCTGATTTACACGCTGAAGCTCTGTTGGACTTGGTGACCTCTGACTGTTTCATCCTAACATCGTTGGTGCCGACGTGGATAACAATATCCCTATACTCTCTACACTCGCCAGTTTTAGCTTTAGCCAGCACCATCTTGAGATTAGCCTTAACGTTGGTAGCCCTGCCCCCTGGTAAACAGTGTATGATCGCTGAATGATTCATTTTAAGTCGCCATTGGAGTCGCAAATGACTAGGGTTTTCCATTTGTCAGAGCTAATGGTGGGAGGCTTCGGCTTCTCAGACCCCGTAACGGGAGGAGTAGAGACCAGAGAATGCTCGGCCTCAGACTCCGACTCGACGCTTAATGGGGAGAACCGGTTGAAAGTTTCTGTCGGCTGGTTGAGCATTCCTACAGCATTTCCCTCCAGAAGCCATGAGAAAGTTGTCCGGCTGTGGGGACAGTGTGAGGGGATTTATACTACTATCTGTACTTACTGGTGGCACAGACGCTGTTTCATCCTTTCCTACACTGAAATTACCCTTGCCCAACGATTGCGTCTGAAGCTGGGCTTGCAGCACAGCTATCCTCGCCGTAAGGTAATCGTTCTCCTGTATATTATGAGTACAGCGACTGCAATTAGAAGTCATCATGTTAGTGTTACTACTTAGCTTCGGCTGGTGGAGGTCCTGATGAACCATGTCCAGATAAAGCGTCCAGAGTGAAAAAGTTGAATGAAAAAAAGTTGAGTGAGGGGAGAAACAAAAAATATAAACGGTAATTAAAAAGTAAAAACCGTAAAGTTGTCAGGTAGCAAAGTAAGGTTAGCAACAAAACGCACAGCAGCACGTAAACAAGTCTGCAAGTTGTGACCGGAAATGACACATATGACAGCGTGCAAGGCAGACCCTGCAACCTCAGAGCGGGTGAGAGAGTCGATGGCACTGACAACAGTGATGTGAACACCAAGGAACTTAAAGCTCTCAATATGCTCCACTACAGCCCTGTCGATGAGAATGGGGGCGTGCAGTCCTCCTTTTCCTGTAGTCCACAATCATCTCCTTTATCTTGATCACGTTGAGGGAGAGGTTGTTGTCCTGGCACGACATGGCCAGGTCTCTGACCTCCTCCCTATAGGCTGTCTTGTCGTTGTCGGTGATCAGGCCTAACACTGTGTGTCATCGGCAAACTTGATGATGGTGTTGGAGTCGTACCTGGCCGTGCAGTCATGAGAGAACAGGGAGTACGGGGGGGGGGGGGGACTGAGCACGCACCCCTGAGTGGCCCCTGTGTTGAGGATCTGTGTTGTTACCTACCCTTACCACCTGGAGGCGGTCCGTCAGGAAGTCCAGGATCCAGCTGCAGAGGGAGGAGTTTTTTCCCAGGGTCATTAGTTTAGTGATGAGCATTGAGGGCACTGTGGTGTTGAATGCTGAGCTGTAGTCGATGAATAGCATTCTCAGATAGGTGTTCCTTTTGTCCAGGTGGAAAAGGGCAGTGTGGAGTGCAATAGAGATTGCATCATCTGTGGATCTGTTAGGGCGGTATGCAAATTGGAGTGGGTCTAGGGTTTCTGGGATAATGGTACTGATGTGAGCCATGACCAGTCTTTCAAATCACTTCATGGCTACAAACGCTACGGGTCGGTAATCATTTAGGCAGGTTACCTTAGTGTTATTGGGCACAGGGAGAGGATTGATGGAGAGGATTGTGTTTTACCAAATACAATGCTATTTGTCAGAGGACAAGCTACTGACTTTAAGCATGCATATAGAGAAGGCCACTCAACTTGTACTGCACTGACTCAGAAATTGATAATAAGATACATTGTTAGATTTCAGTGCAGACTTTGATGGTACTGATCATTAATTGTTATGGCTACACATCACATTTATTCAATGGAAGTTTATCTTACATCAGATACTGTATGTACAGTGTGGTGTCCATCAGGGCTGTTGCCTTGGGCTGTTACTCTTCTCTATTTTTACAAATGATTTGCCACTGGTCTTACTTGAAGCTAGAATGACTATGTGTGAGGATGACTCCACACCTCAGCACCCAAAGCCAGTGAGCTCACTGAAATTCTAAATAAGGATTTACAGTCGGTATCAGAATGGGTGATTAATAATGAACTGGTCTTAAACACATCTAAAATTAAAAACATTGTATTGGTTCAAAACATTCTCTAAGACTTAAACCTTAACTTGAGTTGTACATAAAGGAAGTTAAACTACTGTGTATAACATTGGATGGTCATTTATCATGGGCAAGTCATATTGACAAAGTTGTTGTGAAGATGGGTAGGGGTATATCTGTTACATCTGCACACAAACATCAACTGTACTAGTTGTTCAGGCTCTGGTCTTGTTCCATCTTGTCTACTGTCCAGTAATATGGTCAAGTGCAGCAAGGAAAGACCTAGCAAAGCTGAAGCTGGCTCAAAACAGAGCAGCCCGGCTTGCCCTTAACTGCACATACGGAACTAACATCAACAACATGCATGCCAGTCTTACCTGGTTGAGGGCTGTGATAGAAAAATGACATATTTACCTGATTTGTCGGTGATTAGTTGGATATTTAACAATATTTAATAATTATTTACTTACTGTAGTAAGACATTTCTTTAATTCATTCTGAGTGAACTGAGATGAGTTTTTTGAAGCGGAGGCTGGCAGCTGATTAAGTGATGGCTAGGAAAAAACTTACAGCTGGCATTCCATAGATAAGATATGGTGGGTGTCCCTGAGATAGAGATAGCCTGGAGGAACAGAACAAAGGCCTCAGTATTCAGAATTATCCTGTCATCTGGGAGACAGCACCAGAGGCAGATTACCAGATGATGAACCCAAAGTGGTTAATGGTGCCCCCCCCAATCTATATGCGAGGGGTGAAACAATCATGACTAAGCATGCTGGGTATCAGCTATATAAACTGTGCATTGTCTGTAAAGTAGGCTGCTCAGCTCAGCAGTCAAGACTGTTGGGCTGACTGGTTTGATTATTGCAATAATTAATCAATATTAAATAAAGATGATTGTTTGACGAAACGACCAAGTCTCTCTCAGTACTGAATTTCCACAACAAGGGTTGATAACAGATTAACTGCTTGTCTTCTAGTTTTAATGAGAAATATTACAGTGACAAAAATTCCATATTGTCTGCATAATCAAATAACATTCAGCTGACACCCATACAGTTCAGGTCACCCCAAAAATAGATCTCTCTGTTAACATGCATACATTATCACTTGGGGCGTCTGAGTGACACAGTGGTCTAAGACTCTGCATCTCAGTGCAAAAGGCATCACTGCAGTACCTGGTTCAAATCCAGGCTGCATCACATCTGGCTGTGGTTGGGAGTCCAATAGGGCGGTGTACAATTGGCCTGGGGTAGGCCGTAATTGTAACTTCTTATTTTTTATTTTAACTGACATGCCTAGTTAAATAAAGGTTAAAAAAATAATAATAATCAAGCATTACACACATAATATCCAAATACTGACTGTTAGCTCAAGACATGCCACCAGGGGTCTTTTCACAGTCCCCAAGTGGAACTCCCTTGGCAGTTATTGTTTGTTTCCTATTGCTGTTGTTTTTATTAACATTTTAATTATTTTATTTAACTTAGTCCTGCATGTTGGAGCTTGGAGCCTAAGATTTTCACTCTACCCTGCAATTACAACTGCAGCCCTGTACATGTGACTATTAAACACTCAGAATCTGAATCTCCAACTACCCAAGCAAACAGCGAAATTACCTTTAAAAACCAGATTAAAAAACAACTGATGGAATGGTGGGAACTGTGTGGGGACACACAAACACAGGCACACTCTAACACACATTATTGTAGTTGTATTGTTTCTATTCTTTTTTTTGCATTGTTTGAAGATCGTTGAATTTGAAATGTGTGTGACTTTCTTTGTCTTTCTTTGTCTGTCAGTGTATCAGTGTATCAGTGTTTTGTTACTTTCTTTGTCTGTCAGTGTATCAGTGTGTCAGTGTATGAGTGTTTTGTTACTTTCTTTGTCTGTAAGTGTATCAGTGTTTTGTTACTTTCTTTGTCTGTCAGTGTCTGTGCCCCCTAATCCTCTACCACAACTCTGCTGCAGTGTGCCCCTAATCCTCTACCACAACTCTGCTGCAGTGTGCCACTAATCCTCTACCACAACTCTGCTGCAGTGTGCCCCCTAAGCCTCTACCACAACTCTGCTGCAGTGTGCCCCTCATCCTCTACCGCAACTCTGCTGCAGTGTGCCCCTAATCCTCTACCGCCACTCTGCTGCAGTGTGCCCCAAATCCTCTACCGCAACTCTGCTGCAGTGTGCCACTAATCCTCTACCACAACTCTGCTGCAGTCTGCCCCCTAATCCTCTACCGCAACTCTGCTGCAGTGTGCCCCCTAATCCTCTACCGCAACTCTGCTGCAGTGTGCCCCCTAATCCTCTACCGCAACTCTGCTGCAGTGTGCCACTAATCCTCTACCGCAACTCTGCTGCAGTGTGCCACTAATCCTCTACCGCAACTCTGCTGCAGTGTGCCCCCTAATCCTCTACCGCAACTCTGCTGCAGTGTGCCCCCTAAGCCTCTACCACAACTCTGCTGCAGTGTGCCACTAATCCTCTACCGCAACTCTGCTGCAGTGTGCCCCCTAAGCCTCTACCACAACTCTGCTGCAGTGTGCCCCTAATCCTCTACCACAACTCTGCTGCAGTGTGCCCCTAATCCTCTACCGCAACTCTGCTGCAGTGTGCCACTAATCCTCTACCACAACTCTGCTGCAGTGTGCCCCCTAATCCTCTACCACAACTCTGCTGCAGTGTGCCCCTAATCCTCTACCGCCACTCTGCTGCAGTGTGCCCCCTCATCCTCTACCGCAACTCTGCTGCAGTGTGCCACTAATCCTCTACCACAACTCTGCTGCAGTGTGCCCCCTAATCCTCTACCACAACTCTGCTGCAGTGTGCCCCCTAATCCTCTACCACCACTCTGCTGCAGTGTGCCCCAAATCCTCTACCACAACTCTGCTGCAGTGTGCCCCTAATCCTCTACCACCACTCTGCTGCAGTGTGCCCCTAATCCTCTACCACAACTCTGCTGCAGTGTGCCACTAATCCTCTACCACAACTCTGCTGCAGTGTGCCCCCTAAGCCTCTACCACAACTCTGCTGCAGTGTGCCCCAAATCCTCTACCGCAACTCTGCTGCAGTGTGCCCCTAATCCTCTACCGCCACTCTGCTGCAGTGTGCCCCAAATCCTCTACCGCAACTCTGCTGCAGTGTGCCACTAATCCTCTACCACAACTCTGCTGCAGTGTGCCCCCTAATCCTCTACCGCAACTCTGCTGCAGTGTGCCCCCTAATCCTCTACCGCAACTCTGCTGCAGTGTGCCACTAATCCTCTACCGCAACTCTGCTGCAGTGTGCCCCCTAAGCCTCTACCACAACTCTGCTGCAGTGTGCCCCTAATCCTCTACCACAACTCTGCTGCAGTGTGCCACTAATCCTCTACCACAACTCTGCTGCAGTGTGCCCCCTAATCCTCTACCGCAACTCTGCTGCAGTGTGCCACTAATCCTCTACCGCAACTCTGCTGCAGTGTGCCCCCTAAGCCTCTACCACAACTCTGCTGCAGTGTGCCCCTAATCCTCTACCACAACTCTGCTGCAGTGTGCCACTAATCCTCTACCACAACTCTGCTGCAGTGTGCCCCCTAATCCTCTACCGCCACTCTGCTGCAGTGTGCCCCAAATCCTCTACCGCAACTCTGCTGCAGTGTGCCACTAATCCTCTACCACAACTCTGCTGCAGTGTGCCCCCTAATCCTCTACCGCAACTCTGCTGCAGTGTGCCCCCTAATCCTCTACCGCAACTCTGCTGCAGTGTGCCACTAATCCTCTACCGCAACTCTGCTGCAGTGTGCCCCCTAAGCCTCTACCACAACTCTGCTGCAGTGTGCCCCTAATCCTCTACCACAACTCTGCTGCAGTGTGCCACTAATCCTCTACCACAACTCTGCTGCAGTGTGCCCCCTAATCCTCTACCGCAACTCTGCTGCAGTGTGCCCCCTAAGCCTCTACCACAACTCTGCTGCAGTGTGCCCCTAATCCTCTACCACAACTCTGCTGCAGTGTGCCACTAATCCTCTACCACAACTCTGCTGCAGTGTGCCCCAAATCCTCTACCGCAACTCTGCTGCAGTGTGCCCCTAATCCTCTACCGCCACTCTGCTGCAGTGTGCCCCCTAATCCTCTACCGCAACTCTGCTGCAGTGTGCCACTAATCCTCTACCACAACTCTGCTGCAGTGTGCCCCCTAATCCTCTACCTCAACTCTGCTGCAGTGTGCCCCCTAATCCTCTACTGCAACTCTGCTGCAGTGTGCCACTAATCCTCTACCACAACTCTGCTGCAGTGTGCCCCCTAATCCTCTACCACAACTCTGCTGCAGTGTGCCCCTAATCCTCTACCGCCACTCTGCTGCAGTGTGCCCCCTAATCCTCTACCGCAACTCTGCTGCAGTGTGCCACTAATCCTCTACCACAACTCTGCTGCAGTGTGCCACTAATCCTCTACCGCAACTCTGCTGCAGTGTGCCACTAATCCTCTACCGCAACTCTGCTGCAGTGTGCCCCAAATCCTCTACCGCAACTCTGCTGCAGTGTGCCCCTAATCCTCTACCTCCACTCTGCTGCAGTGTGCCCCCTAAATCTCTACACACCACTCTGCTGCAGTGTGCCCCTAATCCTCTACCACCACTCTGCTGCAGTGTGCCCCCTCATCCTCTACCACAACTCTGCAAGGTGTGCCACTTAATCCTGCACCAACACTCCTACGCTGACCGGTTCGGGCGCTTACATGTAGTGCCTTGATAGACTCTGGGGCTGAGGGTTGTTTCATGGACGAAGCATGGGTTCGGAAACATGCTGCTGTGTGCACCTAAACCTGAAGTGCATGTCAGGGGGTACAGTGGCAGATAGTGTGTGTGCTTGCGTGTGCGTGCGTGCTTGTGGGTGTGTGTGTGTGTAGTGAATAGCCACTTGTGAGTGTTAGTGTCACGTATGCATGTGCAGGGGTATACACACTGGTGTAGCACACGCCCCCGCAGCACCTAAAAGCTTTGGTCAGGCCCCCCAGACAGCAGATGAACACATAAACCATTATTCTTTTAGGGGGGTATTGCAAAAAATACATATATGTATATTTATAATAGTGGGGGGCCCCTTCAAAATTGCGCTACACCACTGGCTATAGTGTATACAGTCTGTAGCTGCATCACTTCAGAACCATGGACACGAGACACACACAAAGCTATAACTTGTGATTGCACATAAACATGCATTGCGTTTCAATATTCATTGTCCTTTGTTGGTGAATCCCTGCACTAGTGGAAGTAGTTATCAGAACCCTGCCTCATTCGTACGCTTCTGCCCTCTCAGAGGACGTACTGAGGGAGCTTTTGATCATTTTACCCCAGACGAGCCATTCTATCCCAGCTTTCCAGTTGACATTCTTCGCTTATTTTTCTCATCGGTTCAACAACCCAGCAGGGAGTTGTAGCACCAAGCACGTGTAAGCACCACGGACCAGCAAATGCATATTAATAAGCCTGAGGATCAAAATACGTTTTTGTCTGAGTGGTCGTTTACTCGCGCGAAAGACCCAACTTGTATATATTTTCAAAAAATGTCAAACAACTACCGTTAACCAAACCATAACTTCATAGTCGTGGCGCTTCAGGCCTGTCCTGCGGTCCAGTAAGGGTTTCTGCCCAGGGATGAGTCGTCCATGTAATATTAATGGACATAGGAGGCAAATGCAACATGGTTTATAAATGGGAAGAAGTTGTGTTATTAGTAGGGGCCAGGAGTTTTTTCCTGACCACCTGATACAACCAGGAAAAACATTTCAGCTTCAGTCAATCTTGAGGGGTTATGCTATAACTACAGATGTAGCATCTTAATTTGAGCCAGATTGCTACAGCAGATAAATAATCCTGCAGCAAAAGACGTTTGATGTATTATTATATGAATTATAATTAATGGAAATTGTTGTAGGTGTTGATACATTTTTATGTTAGCGCAAATCAAGTATGACATTTCAAAGTGGAAATTTCTAACTTTAGAAGCCTTTTTAACACTCAAATAGACTACAAGTTTGCATTTTCTGCTATAGAGAAAAATACTCAGCAACAAGAGTGATCAAATTAAGATCTGTAGGCACCCAAGTTGTTCCTCGTAAGGTCGCAGGGTTAGGACAAAGTCATTAGACGGTTAACTTAGGTTCAGACCTGTGTTCAAATACATGCATATTTAATTATTTGTTACTTGAGTACTTATTTTCTGTGTAATTGAGAATTTGTTTATAATGTGGCCAAATCAGCTACTTCTATTTGAAAGTATTTTAAATAACCCAAACTATTATATTCTATCCAAACTATTATATACTAAATATATTATTTCAAATACCCTTAGGACCAAACTGACCTGGGTGCAAATGCATGGAGTATTTAATGATTTGAATTTGAAAATTTACATATGAGTGTTTTCAAATATATGCCAATACTTTCCAAGTGTATTTCCCCAAAAAATCCAATATTCAACTACTTTACATTTAAGTAATTTAGCATACACTCCGATCCAGAGCAACTAGGGTTAAGTGCCTTGCTCAAGGGTACATTGGCAGATTGTTCACCTAGTCCGCTTAGGGATTTGAACCAGCAACCTTTTGGATACTGGCCAAAGGCTACAAACCGACTAGGCTCTTAACCACTAGTAAAGAGTGCTAGTATCAAAAGTTAAATATTCAGTTTGTTCAGTAATTCAACCTGAGGGGGAGTAGGTTTCACATTTATGTTTTTACATACCAGGCAACTGAGAGACGAACTGCTAAAACGTTTAAAAAATCTATCATCCACATTGATCTACAATGCTAACTCTACACACACCACCTCACTGGACACATACATCATAGAACCACATAGAACAGCAAAGGCATAGAAATCATGTAGGGAGTGTTGTAGTAGGTTATCTAATGCTTTCTGTTTCATAGACTGTATCATTCACTCCAGCCATTGCTCACTGGCCTTGCCATACCCATCTCTGGAGTGTTGTGGGTTCGCCAGGCATGCAGGTTCCAGTCTCTCAGAAACCACCAGCCTCCTGGACTTTTCACGCACGGTTTACCGAGACTAGTGCGACAAACAAACAAAATCCAGTCAGCGGCAGTCCTGTGGGAGAAAACAGAGGTTTAAGGAGAATGGCAATATTGTGCAAGCTAACAGGAGGGCCACAAACAGGTAAATAACGGAGCAGTTCAACAGTGTTATGCAGAACGGTATCTCGGGATGCACAACTCCTTGGTCCTTGTCATGGATGGACTATTTCAGCAGATGGCCACACCTGGTTCCACTTTTATCAGTTTAAAACAAGAAGAAGCAGCTCCAGTGGGTATGCAATTTTTTATTAATTTAACCTTTATTTAACTAGGTAAGTCAGGTAAGAACAAATTCTTATTTACAATGACGGCCCACTAAAAGTCCCCCTGCGGGGACGGGGGACTGGGATTTTGTTTTAAAAACAATATAAATATAGGACAAAACACATATCACAACAAGAGAGACAACACAACACTCCATAAAAAGAGACATGAGACAACAACAAAGCAAGGCAGCAACACATGACAACATAGCATGGTAGCAACACAACATAACGACAACTTAGTAGCAACACAACATGGTTGCAGCACAAAACATGGTACAAACATTGTTGGGCAAAGTCAACAGCACAAAGGTCAAGAAGGTAGAGACAACAATACATCATACAAAGCATCCACAACTGTCAGTAAGAGTGTCCATGATAGAGTCTTTGAATAAAGTTATTGAAATAAAACTGTCCAGGTTAAGTGTTTGTTGCAGCTAGTTCCAGTCGCTAGCTGCAGCGAACTGAAAAGACAAGCGACCCATGGATGTGTGTGCTTTGGTGACCTTTAACAGAATGTGACTGGCAGAACAGGTGTTGTATGTGGAGGATGAGTGCTGCAGTAGATATCTCCGATAGGGGGGAGTGAGGCCTAAGACGGTTTTATAAATAAGCATCAACCAGTGGGTCTTGCGACGGGTATACAGAGATTACCAGTTTACAGAGGAGTATAGAGTGCAGTGATTTGTCCTATATGGAACGCTGGTGGCAAATCTGATGGCTGAATGATAAAGAACATCTAGCCACTCGAGAGCCTCCTTACCTGCCGATCTACAGTATAAATGATGTCTCCATAATCTAACATGGGTAGGATGGTCATCTGAATCAGGGTTAGTTTGGCAGCTGGAGTGAAAGAGAAGTGATTACGATAGAGGAAACCAAGTCTAGATTTATCTTTAGCCTGCAGTATTGATATGTGCTGAGAGAAGGACAGTGTACCGTCTAGCCATACTTCCAAGTACTTGTATGAGGTGACTACCTCAAGCTCTAAACCCTCAGAGGTAGTAATAACACCTGTGTGGAAGAAGGACATTTCTTCTTACCAAACCACATGACCTTTATTGTGGAGGTATTCAGAAAAATGTTAATGGCAGAGAAAGCTTGATGGACACTAAGAAAACTTTGTTCTAGAGCATTGAACACAAAATTCAGGGAGGGGCCAGCTGAGTATAAGACTGTATCATCTGCATATAAATGGATGAGAGAGCTTCCTACTGCCTGGGCTATGGTGTTAGGATCGAGCCTTGGGGTACTCCCTTGGTGACAGGCAGTGGCTGAGACAGCAGATTTTCTGACTTTATGCACTACGATCAACCAAAACTGGGCAATTGAGGACTGGAAAAACATTGCCTGGTCCAACAAATCCAGGTTCCTGTTGCTTCAGGCTAATGGCAGAGTCAGGATTTGGCCCCATCCTGCCTGGTGTCAATGGTACAGACTGGTGGCGGTGATGTAATGATGTGGGGAATGATTTCCTGACACACTTCAGGTCCCTTGGTACCAATTGAACAACGTTTCCATGCCCCCCCCCCCCACCCCAAAAAAAAAATAAATTCAGGCTGTTCTGGAGGCAAAGGGAGAGGAAAAGGGGGGGTCCACCCCGTAAATGAAGGGCACTTATTGGTAAAGGTATAAAAACATTGAATATCCCTTTGAACATGGTGAAGCTATTAACTACACTTTGGATGGTGTATCAATACACCCAGTCACTACAAATATACAGGTTTCCTTCCTAACTTTGTTGCTGGAGAGGAAGGAGACCGCTCAGTAATTTCACCATGAGGCCAGTGGTGACTTAAAACAGTTTAATGGCTGTGATAGGAGAAAACGGAGGATTTATCAACAACATTGTAGTTACTCCACAATACTAACCTAATTGACAGAGTGAAAAGAAGGAAGCCTATACAGAATACAAACATGCATCCTGTTTGCAACACGGCATTAAAGTAATACTGCAAAACATGTGGCAAAGCAATTCACTTCTTGTCCTGAATACAAAGTGTTATGTTTGGAGCAAATCCAATACAACATATTACTCAGTACCACTCTCCACATTTTCAAGCATAGTGGTGGCGGCATCATAGTACAGGTATGCTTGTAATCGTTAAGGACTGGGGAGTTTTGGGATAAAAAAAATATACAAAATTGAGTTAAGCACAGGCAAAATCCTAGAGGAAAATCTGGTTCAGTCTTCTTTCCACCAGACACTGGGAGATTAATTCACTTTTCAGCAGGACAATACCGGGAGGACAAAACACAAGGCCAAGTCTAGACAGGAGTTGCTTACAAAGAAGACAGTGAATGTTCCTGAGTGGCCGAGTTACAGTTTTGACTTGATCAACAATCAATTTGATATAGCTTGAAGAATTTCAAAAGTAATAAATGGGAAAATATTATATAATCAAGGAGTGGAAAGCTTTTAGAGACTTACCCAGAAATACTCACAGCTGAAATCGTTGCCAAAAGTGATTCTAACCAATACTTATGTAAATGAGATATTTCTGTATTTAATTTTCAATACATTTGCAAAATTGTCTTAAAACATGTTTTCACTTTGTCATTATGGGATATTGTGTGTAGATGGGTGAGAAAAAAAATCTATTTAATCCATTTTGAATTCAGGTTGTAGCACAAACAAATGTGGAATAAGTCAAGTGGTATGAATACTTTCTGAAGGCCCTGTATCTGATCACAGCCATTTCCCTTCCTTCCACTTCAGCAGCTGTCCTCATAACAGAGAAGAAGAAGAAGAAGAGAAGAGCTCTCGGCTCCAAACTCCAACCACTTTCCCATTATGCAAATTGTTACCCTAAGAAAACCTCCACTCTTGGTGCCCATCAATTCAGTCAGCCCTGCAGTTTGAATGGATTCATTTTTTCTCTCCTCCTCGCCCTCCTCCTCCCCTCCATACTTCTGAAAAGGAGGGTCTATTTCTGTTGCAGAGCATCGGTATTTTGGCATAGCAGCGAGTGGGGAATAGAGAAGGCTCCTACTCACTCAATCAATTTAAATAACACTCTCTTTGAAGAGACTGCCTCTTTCTATGGCAAGGAATTAAATTATAGAAATGTATGGGGAATAAAGATTTTGGTATGGCAAAATGCTCCAAATACCATCTAGTGCTCAATTGAAGCACATTCTTGCCAATCATCTTCATTTTCTACTCTAATCTGTGCCCCACTATCCTAATATCCTGCAAATCCCATTCTGCTCTCTACTCTGAAGATCTCTTCTAGGCCCTATTTGTAACAACGATCTATCTCTACCCTCCAATCTTGACCAGCCTTTTGTTTTCTGGTGAGGGAGGGGTTTGGTATGTTTCAAATATTTATTTTTGGATTGGACCTTAGCCAGTTTTAATCATCCTGTTGTTAAATGTAATCTGCCTATTTTTTTTACCTTTATTTAACTAGGCAAGTCAGTTAAGAACTAATTCTAATTTACAATGACAACCTACCCCAGCCAAACCCTCCCCTAACCCAGACGACACTGAGCACCACCTTATGGGTATCCCAATCAGGGCTTTTATGATACAGCCCAGGATTGAACCAGTGTCTGTAGTGGTGCCTCTAGCACTGAGATTTAGTGGCTTAGACCGCTGCGCTACTCGGGAGCATCTAACCTTTCCTGCTTTTATAAATCTCCTTACTTCGGTCCTTCGCACTTCCCTCCCTTTCACAGTCTCCTCATGGCACGCTATTCGAAGGGATAATGTCGCTCCCACAGATTTGTGGAGGTCGCATTTCGAGACTCGTCTGAAACTTCTCCCATCAACAAACTAGGACATTCCAGTACATAGACATGTCTTATACCTGCAGAACGCTTAACTTCTTGTTAATCTAACTGCACTGTCCAATTTACAGTAGCTCTTACAGTGAAAAGATATTGTTTGAGGAGTGAACACACAAAAAAATGGTTTGATACATTACCTCTGAAGGTAGATAATGTACTTACATTCAGTAATCTTGCTCTGATTTGTCATCCTGAGGGTCCAGAAATAAAATGTAGCATAGTTTTGTTCGATAAAATCAATCAATCAATTCAATTTCAGGAACTGAGTTCTAATGCTTCCCTGGATCAGTCTGAAACTTTGCACATACACTACTGCCATCTATTGGCCAAAAAATGGCATAAACTGCAATATTATATTATGGCTTTCTCTTGCATTTCAAAAAAAGGAAAACATATGTTTTTTTGTTTGTTATCTTTTACCAGATCTAATGTGTTAAATCCTCCCACATTAATTTCACATTTCCACAAACTTCAAAATGTTTCCTTTCAAATGTTATCAAGAATATGCATATCCTTGCCTCAGGTCCTGAGCTACAGGCAGTTAGATTTGGGTAACTCATTTTAGGCAAACATTTTTAAAAAGGGTCAGATTCTTAAAGGTCATGTTAACTGGCTTCTATCATTGCATAAAACTAAACATATACGATCTCCTAAGCCTGTGTTAACCTCAGACCAAATTTTCTGTGTTTATTCCAAAATCCTATTCTTTCGCCATTAGTTTTTCCCATAGGGATGGCTGAACAATCCAGAGGTAGCTCATTTCCGGCAAGCTCTATAGCCCTGGGTTGTTTAGATGGGTGTTTTAGGCCATTGCCATTCCATGTGCGCATAGTATAGCTAGAGGTTCTAAATAAACACTAAGAAAGGTATTATCTTAGAAGACCAGAAGCGTAGAGAGGCCCTACTAAAAAATGACCGCACCACTTAATCCTTCTCTTTTCTGGAAAAATCTCTTAGAGTAATACCATCAAACAATCTGCATCATCCTGGGTAAAGCCAAAGGCAAGGAATAACTTCGTAAGACTGGATCCACTGAGAAGTACTCAGATGGGTTATTTAATTTGACTGTCTTGCGTCTAAAGAACATGTGAGATCAAAATATTTAATATGTACAATGTGGTCCATTGGTACATTATCAATGAACTCCAGACTGATGTACTGTATGAAATCAACGGTTTCCACCTGTATGTTATTGCACGCTGTCCATCCTTATGTTATTTTGTGTTTCAAAATATATAACAGTCAATGTACATGCACATACTGTATTACACCATATATTTAATATATTGTTATTTATGTTTCAACATGCCTCATACAGCAACCATTATCTCTCACTTTATCTGATGTTCTGTGTTGGAGGCCAGAGTCTGATGCTGCACTGGAGCAAAGCTAGCTGTCATTCCCTTTAAATGACAACGGACTGACCAACAAGTTAATGGCAATCATTATGTAGCTCCCTCTGGCTACATCAACAGTAAAGTACGTCTCTGTGTGCCTGTGCCCACACTCTCCTCACTGTGCTGGCCTCCATCTCATAAAACTGTCAATACAATAGAACCGTTTCGGAGAAATCCAAGCTGTTTTTAACTCATCACTGTCCAGTATTTTAAAAAAGTGCTGTGCAAACATACTGAAATCTTTAGGCTCACCCGCTTACTTGATTTATAGATTATATCCACATGCAGCAAGTCTCGCTAATTCATACACAAACTCTATTCTATGGGTTTTGCATGTTATCACCGGACTCAATCTGTCACTGATGCATACGTAGTCACAGCAGATGACATTAACCAACTACATTCTAAACAAACAGAAACCAGATGAGGAGCCTGTCTTTCTTAATGAGAGAGTTAGTGCTATATCCTGTGATTCACCAGAGACAAGCATGATTAGAGTATGACAGATGTCTAATTACATGCTAAGCCCCATCGGTGAGCGCCAGGCGCCTAGTGGTGTTTGAACAGCTGTGCCCCGGGAACACAGACCTGCTGATGTTATCCCCTTAACTTTTTTACTATGGCGTCACTGTCAGTCACAGGGTTAACACATGACAGACCAAATACCCGTGTGATATGTAACATTCATCATGATGAAGTCTTCAGTATTCAAAGTCATAGACTGCACTCCTCGTATGGATAGACCGGCCTCCGACCGCAAGGCACTACTGAGGGTAGTGCATACGGCCCAGTACATCACCGGGGCCAAGCGGTAATGGAGCGCCAAGTCTAGTTCCAAGAGGCTTCTAAACAGCTTCTACCCCCAAGCCATAAGACTCCTGAACAGCTAATCAAATGACTACCCAGACTATTTGTATTCCCCCCCTTCCATGCTGCTGCTACTCTCTGTTATGCATAATAACTGTACCTACATGTGCATATCACCTCAATTACCTCGACACCGTAGCCCCCGACAAAACTAAATGATGATCCAGGATCGACACGATTAAATGAAGATACAGGATCGACTCAAAAGTGTTCAGTTCCAGACTTATCTTCCTTTTGGTTGTTCTGTGATTATTTGAAAGTGTTGTGTAAAATTAAAATATATCAAAACAGAAAGCAATCTTGACTACAATATGATACATGAATGATTCACTGTTTTTGCGATTGATGATTGTTTCGGCTACATTTACCAAGTTTCTCCTGCTGAACTTGTCTTATGCATGACAAACTGTGTTGATGGAAGAACACTTTGCTCAATGACATTCCCTCAGATTCACCACATCGATATGAATAAACAAACAGGAAGACTTAAGACAAGGTTCCCAGAGCCAGATTTAAAAGCACTTTCAGTGGACTGCCTTTATTGAGCAAGTGTAATAGTCCAGAAATACGCTGAATGTGGGTTTGGGAAACTTGTAGTTTTAATCTCCTCAGTATCAGTGCTGGACCAGAAGGTTCAGAAGCCACCAGTCAGAAGAATATTTGAGAATGTCTGAATATTCTTTCACACTAGAAGAGCCACTAAGAACTTGTCTCTCACAGTGAAGAAGACATTCCTCCAAATTGTGAGATTACTGAACTAATGAAGCCTGAGGAATACACCGATGGGCTGTGAATGTCCTTACCTGACTTTGATGTAAAGTTGGATAAAAGACTAATCTGTATTTTCAAAGTGATCTGCTTCACTGTCTTTCCACTCCCTGTCTGCTTCTGAGAGAGGTGAGAGACTGTGGTCATTTCAAGCAAACAAAACATCTGCTATATAGGTGTGATTAAAGTGTGTGTGTGTGTGTGTGTGTGTGTGTGTGTGTGTGTGTGTGTGTGTGTGTGTGTGTGTGTGTGTGTGTGTGTGTGTGTGTGTGTGTGTGTGTGTGTGTGTGTGTGTGTGTGTGTGTGTGTGTGTGTGTGTGTGTGTGTGTTTGATGATGTACAGTGCATTCGGAAAGTATTCAGACCCCTTGACTTTTTCCACATTTTGTTACGTTACAGCTTTATTCCAAAATGTATAAAATCGTTTTTTTTCCCTCATTCAAGGTGCTTCAAGTGTAGTAAAAATAAAAAAAACTATCAGATTTACATAAGTATTCAAACCCTTTACTCAATACTTTGTTGAAGCACCTTAAACAGTGATTAGAGCCTCGAGTCTTCTTGAGTATGATGTTACAAACTTGGCACTCCTATATTTAAGGATTTTCTCCCATTCTTCTCTGTAGATCCTCTCAAGCTCTGTCAGGATGAATAGGCAGCATTGCAGTACAGCTATTTTCAGGTCTCTCCAGAGATGTTCGATCGGGTTCAAGTCTGGGCTCTGGCTGGGCCACTTAAGGAGATTCCGAGACTTGTCCCGAAGCCACTCCTGCATTGTGTTGGCTGTGTGCTTAGGGTCGTTGTGCTGTTGGAAGGTGAAACTTCGCCCCAGTCTGAGGTCTTGGGTGCTCTTGAGCAGGTTTTCATCAAGGATATCTCTGTACTTTACCTCGATCCTCGCTAGTCTTCCAGTCCCTGCCACTGAAAAACATCCCCAGAGCATGATACTGCTAACACCATGCTGCTACGTAGGGATGGCCCCAAGTTTCCTCCAGACGTAACGCTTGGCATTCAGGCCAAAGAGTTCAATCTTGGTTTCATTAGACAAGAGAATATTATTTCTTGCCTTTTGCCTTTTGGCAAACTTCAAGCGGGCTGTCAAGTGCCTTTTACTGAGGAGTGGCTTACGTCTGGCCAGTCTACCATAAAGGCCTGATTGGTGGAGCGCTCCAGCGATGGCTGTCCTTCTGGAAGGTACTCCCATCTCCACAAAGGACCTCTGGAGCTCTGTCAGAGTGACCATCGGGTTCATGGTCACCTCCCTGACCGAGGCCCTTCTCCCCCGATTTCTCAGTTTGGTTGGGCCACTAGCCCTAGGAACACTTTTGGTGGTTCCAAACATCTTCCATTTATGAATGATGGAGGCCATTGTGTTCTTGGCGACCTTCAATGCGGAAGACATTTTTTGGTACTCTTTCCCAGATCTGTGCCTCGACACAATCTCGGAGCTCTACGGATAATTCCTTCGTCTTAATGGCTTGGTATTTGCTCTGACATTCACTCTCAAATGTGGGACCTTTCCAAATCGTGTTCAATCAATTGAAATTATCACAGGTGGACTACAATCAAGTTGTAGAAACATCTCAAGGATGATAAATGGCTATAGGTTGCACCTGAGCTCAATTTTGAGTCTCACAGCAAAGGGTCTGAAGACTTATGTAAATAAGGTATTTCTGTAGTATTTCTTAAAATAAATTTGCAAACATTTCCACAAACCTGTTTTTGTTTTGTCATTATGGGATAGTGTGTGTAGATTGCTGAAGATGTATATTTATTGAATCCATTTTGGAATAAGGCTGTAACGTAACAAAATGTGGAAAACGTCAACATTTACATTTACATTTAAGTCATTTAGCAGACGCTCTTATCCAGAGCGACTTACAAGGGGTCTAAATACTTTCCGAAGGCACTGTATGTGTGTTATGAATGCTGATGTGTGCATACGTGCATGTTTGTGTGAATTTCTGTATGTGTGTTTGAATTTGTATGTGTCTCTGCGTTGTTATGATGAACACTGAGATATCTGTCTCTCATTACCCTTTCCTATAAAGAGTTATTAATGTATATGAAACACTGTCAACAGAACGCTCTTCCTCAATACTTTACCCTCAATACTCTTCCCTTACCACCAATGAGCTGTCTAGCCTAAGCCTCTCCACAAAGCACAGCACTGGCCTCAGCTCAATGCAGTCATCTTCTTTTCATCTGAAGAGGAGATGGGCAATTTCTATGATGATCCCGTCATTACTGACAGCCGGGAGAGAAAAGTGGTGGGCCGTGGAGAGGTACTGTCTCCGGTACTCTATGGTTGCTACTTGTGGCTCAGAGATGGTTGTTGTTTGATGGTGGTAGATGTGTTAGGTGAGAATGTAAAACAGCTGTATGACCTCTGGGGTGTCCATCTGTCTCTGCAGATCACTATGGTATTGTGCAGACAGTTCTGGAAGGACGGACATGTCTGCAATGTATGTCCAAGGAAATACCACACTTAAGGATTTTTGCAATGAGGGTATAGTTTTAGAGTTCAATGAATTCTATAATGTGGATTCTGGTTCTAGAGTCCAATGGGTTCTTCTATGATGAGGGTTCTAGTGCTATAGCACTATAGTCCTCAACAACTAGAAAGGGACAGTTTCTGGGAAAACTCTTTGGCATGCAAAGTATAGGCTACTGGAAGCATTCTCGCAATAAAAACCTCTTCACCAGCAAGCAACAGTAATCTATATTAATCAATCACACATTTTATACATGTTAAACAATGATGCAGCCTCAATGAATCTTGCATTTTAGAGAGTGGGGATGATGCTTCAGATCAGTAAATGTGTTTGTGAGTGTGTTTGCTTGTGTGTGCTTTCAATTCTGCAGTGCCTGTGTGTGTGTGCCCTTGCATTGTTGCAGTAGGGTTTATGTTCATGCAGAAATAGGCACTCTTATATAATCAGAGTATACAATGGATACAGAGAGGCTCATAATGAGTTAGCTGGTGTGATGATCCCTGTGATCACCTCTCCCCCTTCTCCGTCGGCTACGTTCATACCATCCTGCTTCCCATTAGTGAGTGACACACACACACACACACACACACACACACACACACACACACACACACACACACACACACACACACACACACACACACACACACACACACACACACACACACACACACACACACACACACACACACACACACACACACACACACACACACACACACACACACACACACACACACACACACACACACCTGGGTACTAAAACACATTAGTTAACTGTCTCCTGACTGGATGGACTGTAACAGCATGTCGCCATCCTAGCGGCTTTGCATCCGTTTCCATACCATTATACCATTACTATAGGGAAAACATAACACATGTTGACAACCCTCTTGTAAAACACTACACAGAGAAAGTACAGAAGTCACTCCCTAGCTAGCTAATGAGGTCTAAGTACAGTGCCCTCCATAAAGCACCTAGGTTGCTAAGTAATGTGCCCTCTGTAACTATTAGGACAGTAAAGCATTCTTTCTTCTTTTGGCGCCATACTCCAAAAGTTTGGAATTGAAATCAAACAATTACGTTTCGGTTAAAGTTTAGATTCTCAGCTTTTATTTGAGGGTATTTGTGTACATATTGCTTTCACCAATTAGAAATGACAACACTTTTTATACATAGTCCCCCCATTTTAGGGGACCAAAAGTATTGGGACGAATTCACTTACATGAGATGACCAAAAGTATGTGGACATCTGCTTGTCAAATATCTCTTTTCACAATCATGGGCATTAATATTGATCTGGTCCCCCTTTTGCTGCTATAACAGCCTCCACTCTTCTGGGAAGGCTTTCCACTAGATGTTGGAACATTGATGCGGGGACTTGCTTACTGGAAACAGGAGACAAAGGGCTGTGAGACATGGGTTTTATTTTCAACACGTGAAGAGTGGGATGCATACAGAGCAGAGGGGCTAATGACCTTAGAGATGGGGAAAGGGCCGATAAACCGTGGGGAAAGTTTGCGCGACTCCACCCGGAGGGGCAGATCCCGGGTGGACAAACTCATATTTGACCACCTTCAATAATCCGTTAAGGAACATGTCGAACAATGCTTCCGTGCTTCTCAGCCACCAACCTGCGAAAATCCATTGCGTAGTCTGCCACACTACGGGAGTCTTGATGTAGCTGGAGCAGCCTCTCTCCTGGACAATGGCGAGTCAAACACCTTCCAAACTTCCATCACAAACTCCTCTAGACTGAGGCAGATGGCTGATTGTTGCTCCCACACCGCCGTAGCCTGGTGAGTGCCCGGACATCAGGGTTAGGATGTACGCTATCCTCGAGCGGTCCGAGGGGAACGAAGAAGGCTGCAGCTCGAAAATGAGGAAGTACTGGGAGAGAAAAGCCCGGCAGGTTCCAAAATCTCAAAGCAAGGTTCTCGGGACACTGGGGTAGGCTGGGAGATTACGGGTGTGACCCAATGCCCAGTGGGCAATGTGCGGAATTGCTCCAATAAAGTCTTGAACGCCTGGTCATGGCGTTCTGCCAGGGTATGGAGTCCCTCCATAAGACATTGCAGTAACTCCTCATGTCGTCCAATGGTGGCTCCTTGCAGGGAGACAGCATTGTGGAGCTGGTCTGAGTGTGCTGGGTCAGTCATGGCCAGTTCGTACTTTCACGTTTTAGCGAAGACCCAGATGCAGACAGTGTCAAAGTAGCAAAAGTTTAGTACTAGAACAGGGGGCAGGCAAAACGACTGCTCAAGGGCAGGCAGAGGTCATTACTCCAGATCAGGGTCCAAAAGGTACAGAAGGGCAGGCAGTCTCAGGGTCAGGGCATGGAGAATGGTCACAACCAGGAAAACTAGAAGACAGGAGCAAGGATAAAAATGATGGTAGTGTCGTGTCTTTGGCATCATTAAACTGAAGATTAATCTTTATCAAATTACTCTCTGTAATTATTATTACGCGATTAAACTCATTGATCATGTAACTGTAATTACCTAGGAAGTTGGGGCACCAAGGAAAATATTCAGATTACAAAGTAACTTTTTTCCTAAATTTTTACAGATATTTTCACATCTGATCAATAGTCATCTGATTAATGAATTATTTATTTTACCCCACGTTAGTTTAATTCCAAACATCGTAAATTGTTGGTTATCTGCACGAACCTAGTCTTCACTATGAGTCATCCATAGATCAACTGTCTTAAAATCATTTATTTACTAACTAATTCACAGAAATGTATAAACAAACAGTAGATAGTTACAAGGAAATAACGGAGTTCCCTAGTGGGATAAACCGGCATCGCGGCATGATGTACAAAAGGGAAGTGGGGGTCGAATGAGATACAGTTGATAATTATAACAATTGAAATGCTAATCCTTTGCACATGAACGCTCACTCATTCGGGAACAATTGCAATCAATATATATATTTACGGTCAGTGTGTCGTCGGGGTCTCTGTTGAAATGTTTGTTTCTGTTGGATAGTTTGTCCGCCCGCTCTGTCGTGGTTAGAATGGATAGTTGAGAGTGACATTCATGTCATTATGGATAGATTGTTTCGGCGGTTGTCGGTCTTCGCGTTCAATGATACCGAATTCCTAGCTGCAGACTAGTAATTCATATCAAAGACTTGTTCTTATTCTGTCGGTATCGATAGTCTAAGAGTTTAACGTCTTATGGCTAGGGGGCAGCATTTTCATTTGGATGAAAAGCGTGCCCAGAGTAAACTGCCTGCTACTCAGTCCCAGTTGCTAATATATGCATAGTATTAGTATATTTGGATTGAAACCACTCTGAAGTTTCTAAAACTGTTTTAACGATGTCTGTGGGTATAACAGAATTCATATGGCAGGAGAAAACCTAAGAAAAATCCAACCAGGAAGTGGGAAATCTGAGGTTTGTAGTTTTTTAACTCTTGCCCTATCGAATATACAGTGTCTATGAGGACATTTTGCACTTCCTAAGGCTTCCACTAGATGTCAACAGTCTTTAGAAACTTGTTTGAGGCTTCTACTACAAAGGAGGAGCTCATAAGGGCTCTTTAATTAAGTCAGTGGTCTGGCAGAGTGCCACGAGCTGGTCATGCACATTCACATGAGAGGTAGCTCGCTTTTCGGAAGACAAAGGAATTATCCGGTTGGAACATTATTGAAGATTTATGTTAAACACATCCTAAAGATTGATTCTGTACTTCGTTTGACATGTTTCTACAGACTGTAATATGACTTTTCATCTGAACTTTTGCCTGGAGCTGCCCGCATGTCGTGAGATTAGATTGTGTACTGAACACGCGAACCAAAAGGAGTTATTTGGACATAAATGATGGACTTTATGGAACAAATCAAACAGTTATTGTGGAACTGGGATTCCTGGGAGTGCATTTTGATGAAGATCAAAGGTAAGTGAATATTTATAATGCTATTTCTGACTTATGCTGACTCAGCAGTTGCATTTAGGAGGGTTTCGTAGCTCTACGTAATTTCTGTGATTTTCTTACTCACACACACAGTCAATGTGGAGTGACAGTGTGAGGTTTACAGATACAGAGAGCCTGCAATAGCTACCTGCATTCGAACCATCAAAGAACCGTCAGACTTAGAGCTCTGAAACTTTATTAAACTGTTCTAGGGCTTCAGTCGGTAGTGCACGGTGAGTTATGTGGCTCTATACGGTTCTCAGGCTGAGAAACAGCCATCCACTTGCCATCTAGGCAGGGTAGCCTAGTGGTTAGAGCGTTGGACTAGTAGCCGAAAGGTTGCAAGTTCAAATCCCCGAGCTTACAAGGTAAAAATCTGTTGATCTGCCCCTGAACCTGCAGTCATAGGCTAGTGGCTACCAAATGAAACTTAAAAAAAACATTTAGTAACCTACTGTTACTAGGCTGTCATTGAAACTACATGTTTTAATTTTAAAAAATGGTTTTAACAGAAGACGCTGTGAATTTTGGGCAGGCTATGAAATATGTTATAGTTGGCTTCAAAACAAGTTGGACAAAGTGGTTTTGGTGTCAGTATGAAAATAAAATGTATGACCTACCTACGATTACGATTATCCTACCAACGGGACATTAAGAACTGTAATATCTATGTTTCACCGATTCGTGGATGAATGACGACACGGTGGTGGGATTTTCCATGCACCGGCAGAACAGAGATGATACATCTGGTGAGACGAGCGGTATGAGTGTCTTTTTGTCAATAACAGCTGGTGCGCAACGTCTAATATTAAAGAAGACTCAAGGTTTTTTTCGTCTGAGGTAGAGTACCTCATGATAAGCTGTAGACCACACTACCCTACCAAGAGAGTTCTCATCTATATTATTCATAGCAGTCTTTTTACCACCACAGACGGATGGTGGCACTAAGACAAATCTCAATCAACTCTATAAGCCCATAAGCAAACAAGAAAATACTCATACAGAAGCAGCACTCCTAGTGTCCGGGGACCTTAATGCAGGCAAACTTAAATACATTTTACCAAATTTCAACAAGCATGTGCAACCAGAGGGGGAAAAAATTATTCCTAGACCACCTTTACTCCACATACAGAGATCCATACAAAGCGTTCCCCCACCCTCCATTTGGCAAATCTGAGCATAATTCTATCCTCATGATTCCTGCTTACAAGCAAAAACTAAAGCACGAAGTTGCAGTGATTTGCTCAATACGGAAGAGGTCAGATGACGCAGATGCTATGCTACAGGACTGTTTTGCTAGCACAGATAGGAATATGTTCCGCGATTCATCCGAGCTAAAGGCTAGCGCTGCCGCTTTCAAGGAGCAGGACACTAATCTGAACGATTATAAGAAATCCCGCTACGCCCTCAAACAAACCATCAAACAAGCAAAACGTCAATACAGGATTAAGATTGAATCCTACCACATCGGCTCTGACGCTCGTCGGACGTGGCAGGGCTTGAAAACTATTACGGACTACAAAGGAAAACCCAGCCACGAGCTGCCCAGTGACGCGAGCCTACCAGATGAGCTAAACACCTTCTATGTCCGCTTCGAGGCAAGCAACACTGAGGCATGCATGAGATCACCAGCGGTTCTGGATGACTGTGATAATGCTCTCAGTAGCCGATGTGAGCAAGACCTTTAAACAGGTCAACATTCACAAATCCGCAGGGCAGATCAATTGCCAGGACCTTTACTCAAAGCATGTGCTGACCAACTGGCAAGTGTCTTCACCGACATTTTCAACCTCTCCCTGACTGAGTCTGTAAGACCTACATGTTTCAAGCAGACCACCATAGTCCCTGTGCCCAAGGAAGCGAAGGTAACCTTCCTAAATTATTACTGCACCATAGCAATCATGTCGGTAGCCATGAAGTACTTCGAAAGGCTGGTCATGGCTCACATCAACAGCATCCTCCCGGATACCATAGATCCACTCCAATTCGCATACTGCCCCAACAGATCCACAGATGAAGCAATCTAAATCACACTCCTCACTGCCCTTTTCCACCTGGACAAAAGGAACACCTATATGATAATGCTGTTCATTGACTACAACTCAGCATTCAACACCATAGTGCCCACATAGCTCATAAATGAGCTAAGCACCCTGGGACAAAACATCTCCTTCTGCAACTGGGTCCTGGACTTCCTGACGGGCTGCCCCCAGATGGTAAGGGTAGGCAACAACACGTCTCACATGCTGATCCTCAACACTGGGGCTCCTCAGGGGTGTGTACTTAGTCCCCTCCTGTACTCCCTGTTTACTCACGACTGCATGGCCAAACTAAAACACTATAATTAAGTTTGCTGACGACACAACAGTGGTAGGCCTGATCATCGACAACTGAGACATCCTGTAGGGAGGAGGTCAGAGAACTGGCAGTGTGGTGCCAGGACAACAACATCTCCCTTAATGTGAGCAAGACAAAGGAGCTGATCGTGGACTACAGGAAAAGGCGGGCCGAACAGGCCTCCATTAACATCAACGGGGCTGTAGTGGAGCAGGTCGAGAGTTTCAAGTTCCTTGGTGTCCACATCACTATCATGGTCCAAACACACCAAGACAGTCGTGAAGAGGGCACAAAAAACATTTTCCCCCTCAGGAGACTGAAAAGATTTGGCATAGGTCCCCAGATCCACCAAAGGTTATACAGCTGCACCATTGAGAGCATTATGACTGGTTGCATCACTGCCTGGTATGGCAACTGCTCAGCATCTGACCGTATGGCGCTATAGAGGGTAATGAGTACGGCCCAGTACATCACTGGGGCCAAGCTTCCTACCATCCAGGACCTATATAATAGGCAGTGATAGAGGAAAGTCCATAAAATTGTCAGACTCCACTCACCCATGTCATAATGTCATAGACGTTTTTCTCTGCTACCGCACGGCAAGCGATACCGGAGCGCCTAGTCTTGGACCAAAAGGCTCCTTAACAGCTTCTACCCCAAAGTGATTAGGCTACTGACCAATTAATCAAATGGCCACCGGACTATTATATATTGACCCACCCACTGTTTATTATCTATGCATAGTCACTTCACCCCTACCTACATGTACAAAATTACCTCAACTAACCTGTATCCCCGCACACTGGCTCGGTACTGGTACTCATTATTGTTATGTTACTTTTTATTGTTTTTGTATTTCTTTCTTTCTTTAGTTTATTTAAATATTTTCTTAACTGTTTTTGAACTGATTTCACGTTAAGGTCTACACTTGTTGTATTCGGTGCATGTGACAAATAAAATTTGATTTGATTTGAATTATTAATGTCCTAAAGCCTGTCCTTTCCTGGTATCTGTGGAGGAAACTTTAACTTACACACTACAATCCCTATTCCCAGTCTCCATCTCACCCCTATCCAACACACTACATATTCTCCTATTCTCAATAGGACTTCATGGCCAAAATAAATAAATGTTTCCCCCCTCTCCCTCCCTCCCTATGCCACATCCCCACTTATATACCTCTCTCCCCACTGCACATTACGGGACTCTTCTCCAGGTTCATCTCGATGTAGGTGATGGCTTTGTTAGGTGGTTGTAGAATTTAACGGTTCTTTTCCTGGTTTTGACCATTAGCGGGTTATTGGCCTAATTCTGTTCTCCATGCATTATTTGGTGTTTTACATTGTACACATAGGATTGTTTTGCAGAATTCTGCTTGCAGAGTCTCAATTTGGTGTTTCTCCCATTTTGTGAATTCTTGGTTGGTGAGCGGACCCCAGACCTCATTGGTTGGTGACAGAAGCTCCAGATCATCAGGAAACAGTAGATATTTGACTTTAGATACTAGTAGAGTGAGGCTGGGTGCTGCAGTGCTGCAGACTGTTCTAGTGCCCTCTCCAATTCGTTGATATATGTTGAAGAGGGTGGGGCTTAAGCTGCATCCCTTTCTCACCCCATGGCCCTGTGGAAAAGAAAAGTGTGTTTTTTGCATTTTTTTGTGTTTTTAACCGCATACTTGTTGTTTGTGTACATGGATTTTATAATGTCATATGTCTTTCCCCCAACACCACTTTCCATCAATTTGTATAGCAGACCCTCATATCGAATTGAGTCAAAGGCTATTTTGAAATCAACAAAGCATGAGAAGACTTTGCCTTTCTTTCTTTCATTTTGTTTGTTTGTTTGTCAATTAGGCTGTGCAGGGGGAATACCTGGTCTGTCATACAATCATTTAGTAAAAAGACAATTTGACATTTGCTCAGTACATTGTTTTCACTGAGGAAATGTACGAGTCTGCTGTTAATGATAATGCATAGGATTTTCCTAAGGTTTCTGTTGATGCATCTCTCCCTCTCTCCTCCAGCTCCCCCAGTCCCAGAGGACATCTCTCTCTCTTCCTCTCTTCCTCCCTCCCTCCACCTCACTCTCTCAAACCTCACTCTCTCCCGCTCCCTCCATGTGCAGTTCAGAGCAGATGCCTGCTAAGGTCTCCAGCACTCTTCCCTCTTTCTCTCCCTCCCTCCTCTCACCCAGTTTGTTAGGTCTCCAGCTCTGTTTCCTCCCTCCCTCACTCCTCTCACCCTGCTTTTTAGGTCTCCAGCACTGTTTCCTCCCTACCTCCCTCTTCTCTCCCAGGTTGTAAGTTCTCCAGCACTGTTTCCTCCCTCCCTCCCTCCTCTCAGCCAGTGTGTTAGTTCTCCAGCGCTGTTTCCTCCCTCCTCTCAGCCAGTGTGTTAGTTCTCCAGCGCTGTTTCCTCCCTCCTCTCAGCCAGTGTGTTAGTTCTCCAGCGCTGTTTCCTCCCTACCTCCCTCCTCTCAGACAGTTTGTTAGTTCTCCAGCACTGTTTCCTCCCTCCCTCCCTCCTCTCAGTCAGTTTGTTAGTTATCCATCACTCACTTTTTCCTCCCTCCCTCCCTCCTCTCAGCCAGTTTGTTAGTTCTCCAGCACTGTTTCCTCCCTCCCTCCCTCCCTCCTCACAGCCAGTTTGTTAGTTCTCCAGCACTGTTTCCTCCCTCCCTCCTCTCAGACAGATTGTTAGTTCTCCAGCACTGTTTCCTCCCTTCCTCCTCTCAGCCAGTTTGTTCGTTATCGAGCACTGTTTCCTCCCTCCCTCCCTCCTCTCAGCCAGTTTGTTAGTTCTCCATCACTGTTTCCTCCCTCCCTCCCCCCTCTCAGCCAGTTTGTTAGTTCTCCAGCACTGTTTACTCCCTGCTCTCAGCCAGTTTGTTTGGGCTCCTGCACTGTTTCCTCCCTCCCTCCTCAGCCAGTTTGTTAGTTCTCCATAACTGTTTCCTCCCTCCCTCCTTCTTTTTCCCAGTTTGTTAGTTCTCCAGTACTGTTTCCTCCCTCCCTCCCTCCTCTAAGACCGTTTGTTAGTTCTCCAGAACTGTTTCCTCCCTCCCTCCCTACTCTCAACCAGTTTGTTAGTTCTCCAGCACTGTTTCCTCCCTCCTCTCAGCCAGTTTGTTAGTTCTCCAGCACTGTTTCCTCCCTCCCTCCCACTCAGCCAGTTTGTTAGTTCTCCAGCACTGTTTCCTCCCTCCCTCCCACTCAGCCTGTTTGTTAGGTCTCCAGCACTGTTTCCTCCCTCCCTCCCTCCTCTCACCCTGTTTTTCAGGTCTCCAGCACTGTTTCCTCCCTCCCTCCCTTCTCTCAGCCAGTTTGTTAGTTTTCCAGTTACTGTTTCCTCCCTCCTCTCAGCCAGTTTGTTAGTTCTCCAGCACTGTTTCCTCCCCCTCTCACTCCTCTCAGCCAGTTTGTTAGTTCTCCAGCACTGTTTCCTCGCTCCCTCCCTCCTCTCAGCCAGTTTGTTAGTTCTCCACCACTGTTTCCTCCCTCCTCTCAGCCAGATTGTTAGTTCTCCAGCACGGTTTCCTCCCTCCCTCCCTCCTCTCAGCCAGTTTGTTAGTTCTCCAGCACTGTTTCCTCCCTCCCTCCCTCCCTCCTCACAGCCAGTTTGTTAGTTCTCCAGCACTGTTTCCTCCCTCCCTCCTCTCAGACAGATTGTTAGTTCTCCAGCACTGTTTCCTCCCTTCCTCCTCTCAGCCAGTTTGTTCGTTATCGAGCACTGTTTCCTCCCTCCCTCCCTCCTCTCAGCCAGTTTGTTAGTTCTCCATCACTGTTTCCTCCCTCCCTCCCCCCTCTCAGCCAGTTTGTTAGTTCTCCAGCACTGTTTACTCCCTGCTCTCAGCCAGTTTGTTTGGGCTCCTGCACTGTTTCCTCCCTCCCTCCTCAGCCAGTTTGTTAGTTCTCCATAACTGTTTCCTCCCTCCCTCCTTCTTTTTTCCCAGTTTGTTAGTTCTCCAGTACTGTTTCCTCCCTCCCTCCCTCCTCTAAGACCGTTTGTTAGTTCTCCAGAACTGTTTCCTCCCTCCCTCCCTACTCTCAACCAGTTTGTTAGTTCTCCAGCACTGTTTCCTCCCTCCTCTCAGCCAGTTTGTTAGTTCTCCAGCACTGTTTCCTCCCTCCCTCCCACTCAGCCAGTTTGTTAGTTCTCCAGCACTGTTTCCTCCCTCCCTCCCACTCAGCCTGTTTGTTAGGTCTCCAGCACTGTTTCCTCCCTCCCTCCCTCCTCTCACCCTGTTTTTCAGGTCTCCAGCACTGTTTCCTCCCTCCCTCCCTTCTCTCAGCCAGTTTGTTAGTTTTCCAGTTACTGTTTCCTCCCTCCTCTCAGCCAGTTTGTTAGTTCTCCAGCACTGTTTCCTCCCCCTCTCACTCCTCTCAGCCAGTTTGTTAGTTCTCCAGCACTGTTTCCTCGCTCCCTCCCTCCTCTCAGCCAGTTTGTTAGTTCTCCACCACTGTTTCCTCCCTCCTCTCAGCCAGATTGTTAGTTCTCCAGCACGGTTTCCTCCCTCCCTCCCTCCTCTCAGCCAGTTTGTTAGTTCTCCAGCACTGTTTCCTCCCTCCCTCCCACTCAGCCAGTTTGTTAGTTCTCCAGCAATGTTTCCTCCCTCCCCCTCCCTCTTCTCTCCCAGTTTGTTAGTTCTCAGCACTGTTTCCTCCCTCCCTCCTCTCAGCCAGTTTGTTAGTTCTCCAGCACTGTTTCCTCCCTCCCTCCCTCCTCTCAGCCAGTTTGTTAGTTATCCATCACTGTTTCCTCCCTCCCTCCCTCCCTCCCTCCTCTCAGCCAGTTTGTTAGTTCTCCAGCACTGTTTCCTCCCTCCTCTCAGCCAGTTTGTTAGTTCTCCAGCACTGTTTCCTCCCTCCTCTCAGCCAGTTTGTTAGTTCTCCAGCACTGTTTCCTCCCTCCCTCCCTCCTCTCAGCCAGTTTGTTAGTTCTCCAGTACTGTTTCCTCCCTCCTCTCAGCCAGTTTGTTAGTTCTCCAGCACTGTTTCCTCCCTCCCTCCTCTCAGCCTGTTTGTTAGGTCTCCAAGACTGTTTCCTCCCTCCCCCCGTCCCTCTTCTCTCCCAGTTTGTTAGTTCTCCAGCACTGTTTCCTCCCTCCCTCCTCTCAGCCAGTTTGGTAGTCCTCCAGCACTGTTTCCTCCCTCCCTCCTCTCAGCCAGTTTGTTAGTTCTCCAGCACTGTTTCCTCCCTCCTCTCAGCCAGTTTGTTAGTTCTCCAGCACTGTTTCCTCCCTCCCTCCCACTCAGCCTGTTTGTTAGGTCTCCAGCACTGTTTCCTCCCTCCCCCCGTCCCTCTTCTCTCCCAGTTTGTTAGTTCTCCAGCACTGTTTCCTCCCTCCCTCCTCTCAGCCAGTTTGGTAGTCCTCCAGCACTGTTTCCTCCCTCCCTACCTCCTCTCCGACAGATTGTTAGTTCTCCAGCACTGTTTCCTCCCTCCCTCCCTCCCTCCTCGCAGCCAGTTTGATAGTTGTCCAGTACGGTTTCCTCCCTCCCTCCTCTCAGCCAGTTTGTTAGTTCTCCAGCACTGTTTCCTCCCTCCCTCCCTCCTCTCAGCCAGTTTGTTAGTTCTCCAGCACTGTTTCCTCCCTCCTCTCAGCCAGTTTGTTAGTTCTCCAGCACTGTTTCCTCCCTCCCTCCCACTCAGCCTGTTTGTTAGGTCTCCAGCACTGTTTCCTCCCTCCCCCCGTCCCTCTTCTCTCCCAGTTTGTTAGTTCTCCAGCACTCTTTCCTCTCTCCCTCCTCTCAGCCAGTTTGGTAGTCCTCCAGCACTGTTTCCTCCCTCCCTCCCTCCTCTCAGCCAGTTTGTTAGTTCTCCAGCACTGTTTCCTCCCTCCTCTCAGCCAGATTGTTAGTTCTCCAGCACTGTTTCCTCCCTCCCTCCCTCCTCTCAGCCAGTTTGTTAGTTCTCCAGCACTGTTTCCTCCCTCCTCTCAGCCAGTTTGTTAGTTCTCCAGCACTGTTTCCTCCCTCCCTCCCACTCGGCCTGTTTGTTAGGTCTCCAGCACTGTTTCCTCCCTCCCCCCGTCCCTCTTCTCTCCCAGTTTGTTAGTTCTCCAGCACTGTTTCCTCCCTCCCTCCTCTCAGTCAGTTTGGTAGTCCTCCAGCACTGTTTCCTCCCTCCCTACCTCCTCTCCGACAGATTGTTAGTTCTCCAGCACTGTTTCCTCCCTCCCTCCCTCCTCGCAGCCAGTTTGTTAGTTGTCCAGCACGGTTTCCTCCCTCCCTCCCACTCAGCCTGTTTGTTAGTTCTCTAGCACTGTTTCCTCCCTCCTCCCTCCTCACAGCCAGTTTGTTAGGTCTCTAGCACTGTTTCCTCCCTCCCTCCCACTCAGCCTGTTTGTTAGGTCTCCAGCACTGTTTCCTCCCTCCCTCCCACTCAGCCAGTTTGTTAGTTCTCCAGCACTGTTTCCCCCCTCTCAGCCAGTTTGTTAGTTCTCCAGCACTGTTTCCTCCCTCCTCTCAGCCAGTTTGTTAGGTCTCCAGCACTGTTTCCTCCCTCCCTCCCACTCAGCCTGTTTGTTAGTTCTCCAGCACTGTTTCCTCCCTCCTCCCAGCCAGTTTGTTAGGTCTCCAGCACTGTTTCCTCCCTCCCCCCTACTCAGCCAGTTTGTTAGGTCTCCAGCACTGTTTCCTCCCTCCCTCCCACTCAGCCAGTTTGTTAGTTCTCCAGCACTGTTTCCTCCCTCTCAGCCAGTTTGTTAGTTCTCCAGCACTGTTTCCTCCCTCTCAGCCAGTTTGTTAGGTCTCCAGCACTGTTTCCTCCCTCCCTCCCACTCAGCCAGTTTGTTAGTTCTCCAGCACTGTTTCCTCCCTCTCTGCCAGTTTGTTAGTTCTCCAGCACTGTTTCCTCCCTCTCCCCCTCCCTCTTCTCTCCCAGTCTGTTAGTTCTCAGCACTGCTTCCTCCCTCCCTCCCTCCTCTCAGCCAGTTTGTTAGTTCTCCAGCACTGTTTCCTCCCTCCCTCCTCTCAGACAGTTTGTTAGTTCTCCAGCACTGTTTCCTCCCTCCCTCCCTCCTCTCAGACAGTTTGTTAGTTCTCCAGCACTGTTTCCTCCCTCCCTCCCTCCTCTCAGACAGTTTGTTAGTTCTCCAGCACTGTTTCCTCCCTCCCTCCCTCCTCTCAGCCAGTTTGTTAGTTCTCCAGCACTGTTTCCTCCCTCCTCTCAGTCAGTTTGTTAGGTCTCCAGAACTGTTTCCTCCCTCCCTCCCACTCAGCCTGTTTGTTAGGTCTCCAGCACTGATTCCTCCCTCCCTCCCTCCTCACCCTGTTTTTAGGTCTCCAGCACTGATTCCTCCCTCCCTCCCTCCCTCCTCTCATTCAGTGTGTTAGTTCTCCAGCACTGTTTCCTCCCTCCCTCCCTCCCTCCCTCCCTCCCTCCCTCCCTCCCTCCCTCCCTCCCTCCCTCCCTCCCTCCCAGTTTGTCCCTCCCTCCCCCCTCCCTCCTCCCTCCCTCCCTCCATCCTCTCAGACAGTTTGTTAGATCTCCAGCACTGTTTTCTCCCTCCCTCCTCTCAGCCAGTGTGTTAGTTCTCCAGCACTGTTTCCTCCCCCTCCCTCCTCTCAGCCAGTTTGTTAGTTCTCCAGCACTGTTTCCTCCCTCCTCTCAGCCACTTTGTTAGTTCTCCAGCACTGTTTCCTCCCTCCCTCCTCTCAGCCAGTTTGTTAGTTCTCCAGCACTGTTTCCTCCCTCCCTCCTCTCAGCCAGTTTGTTAGTTCTCCAGCACTGTTTCCTCCCTCCTCTCAGCCAGTTTGTTAGTTCTCCAGCACTGTTTCCTCCCTCCCTACCACTCAGCCTGTTTGTTAGTTCTCCAGCACTGTTTCCTCCCCCCTCCCTCCTCTCAGCCAGTTTGTTAGTTCTCCAGCACTGTTTCCTCTCACCCTCCTCTCAGCCAGTTTGTTAGTTCTCCAGCACTGTTTCCTCCCTCCCTCCTCTCAGCCAGTTTGTTAGTTCTCCAGCACTGTTTCCTCCCTCCCTCCCTCCCTCCTCTCAGCCAGTTTGTTAGTTTTCCAGTTACTGTTTCCTCCCTCCTCTCAGCCAGTTTGTTAGTTCTCCAGCACTGTTTCCTCCCCACATCACTCCTCTCAGCCCGTTTGTTAGTTCTCCAGCACTGTTTCCTTCCTCCCTCCTCTCTGCCAGTTTGTTAGGTCTCCAGCACTGTTTCCTCCCTCCCTCCCACTCAGCCTGTTTGTTAGGTCTCCAGCACTGTTTCCTCCCTCCCTCCTCTCAGCCAGTTTGTTAGTTCTCCAGAACTGTTTCCTCCCTCCCTCCCACTCAGCCTGTTTGTTAGGTCTCCAGCACTGATTCCTCCCTCCCTCCCTCCCTCCTCACCCTGTTTTTTAGGTCTCCAGCACTGATTCCTCCCTCCCTCCCTCCTCTCATTCAGTGTGTTAGTTCTCCAGCACTGTTTCCTCCCTCCCTCCCTCCCTCCCTCCTCTCAGACAGTTTGTTAGATCTCCAGCACTGTTTTCTCCCTCCCTCCTCTCAGCCAGTGTGTTAGTTCTCCAGTACTGTTTCCTCCCTCCCTCCTCTCAGCCAGTTTGTTAGTTCTCCAGCACGGTTTCCTCCCTCCTCTCAGCCACTTTGTTAGTTCTCCAGCACTGTTTCCTCCCTCCCTCCTCTCAGCCAGTTTGTTAGTTCTCCAGCACTGTTTCCTCCCTCCCTCCTCTCAGCCAGTTTGTTAGTTCTCCATCACTGTTTCCTCCCTCCTCTCAGCCAGTTTGTTAGTTCTCCAGCACTGTTTCCTCCCTCCCTACCACTCAGCCTGTTTGTTAGTTCTCCAGCACTGTTTCCTCCCCCCTCCCTCCTCTCAGCCAGTTTGTTAGTTCTCCAGCACTGTTTCCTCCCTCCCTCCTCTCAGCCAGTTTGTTAGTTCTCCAGCACTGTTTCCTCCCTCCCTCCCTCCTCTCAGCCAGTTTGTTAGTTCTCCAGCACTGTTTCCTCCCTCCCTCCTCTCAGACAGTTTGTTAGTTCTCCAGTACTGTTTCCTCCCTCCCTCCCTCCTCTCAGACAGTTTGTTAGTTCTCCAGCACTGTTTCCTCCCTCCCTCCCTCCTCTCAGACAGTTTGTTAGTTCTCCAGCACTGTTTCCTCCCTCCCTCCCTCCTCTCAGCCAGTTTGTTAGTTCTCCAGCACTGTTTCCTCCCTCCTCTCAGCCAGTTTGTTAGGTCTCCAGAACTGTTTCCTCCCTCCCTCCCACTCAGCCTGTTTGTTAGGTCTCCAGCACTGATTCCTCCCTCCCTCCCTCCCTCCTCACCCTGTTTTTTAGGTCTCCAGCACTGATTCCTCCCTCCCTCCCTCCTCTCATTCAGTGTGTTAGTTCTCCAGCACTGTTTCCTCCGTCCCTCCCTCCCTCCCTCCTCTCAGACAGTTTGTTAGATCTCCAGCACTGTTTTCTCCCTCCCTCCTCTCAGCCAGTGTGTTAGTTCTCCAGTACTGTTTCCTCCCTCCCTCCTCTCAGCCAGTTTGTTAGTTCTCCAGCACGGTTTCCTCCCTCCTCTCAGCCACTTTGTTAGTTCTCCAGCACTGTTTCCTCCCTCCCTCCTCTCAGCCAGTTTGTTAGTTCTCCAGCACTGTTTCCTCCCTCCCTCCTCTCAGCCAGTTTGTTAGTTCTCCATCACTGTTTCCTCCCTCCTCTCAGCCAGTTTGTTAGTTCTCCAGCACTGTTTCCTCCCTCCCTACCACTCAGCCTGTTTGTTAGTTCTCCAGCACTGTTTCCTCCCCCTCCCTCCTCTCAGCCAGTTTGTTAGTTCTCCAGCACTGTTTCCTCCCTCCCTCCTCTCAGCCAGTTTGTTAGTTCTCCAGCACTGTTTCCTCCCTCCCTCCCTCCTCTCAGCCAGTTTGTTAGTTCTCCAGCACTGTTTCCTCCCTCCCTCCTCTCAGACAGTTTGTTAGTTCTCCAGTACTGTTTCCTCCCTCCCTCCCTCCTCTCAGACAGTTTGTTAGTTCTCCAGCACTGTTTCCTCCCTCCCTCCCTCCTCTCAGACAGTTTGTTAGTTCTCCAGCACTGTTTCCTCCCTCCCTCCTCTCAGCCAGTTTGTTAGTTCTCCAGCACTGTTTCCTCCCTCCTCTCAGCCAGTTTGTTAGGTCTCCAGAACTGTTTCCTCCCTCCCTCCCACTCAGCCTGTTTGTTAGGTCTCCAGCACTGATTCCTCCCTCCCTCCCTCCTCACCCTGTTTTTTAGGTCTCCAGCACTGATTCCTCCCTCCCTCCCTCCTCTCATTCAGTGTGTTAGTTCTCCAGCACTGTTTCCTCCGTCCCTCCCTCCCTCCCTCCTCTCAGACAGTTTGTTAGATCTCCAGCACTGTTTCCTCCCTCCCTCCTCTCAGCCAGTGTGTTAGTTCTCCAGTACTGTTTCCTCCCTCCCTCCTCTCAGCCAGTTTGTTAGTTCTCCAGCACTGTTTCCTCCCTCCTCTCAGCCACTTTGTTAGTTCTCCAGCACTGTTTCCTCCCTCCCTCCTCTCAGCCAGTTTGTTAGTTCTCCAGCACTGTTTCCTCCCTCCCTCCTCTCAGCCAGTTTGTTAGTTCTCCATCACTGTTTCCTCCCTCCTCTCAGCCAGTTTGTTAGTTCTCCAGCACTGTTTCCTCCCTCCTCTCAGCCACTTTGTTAGGTCTCCAGCACTGTTTCCTCCCTCCCTCCCTCCTCTCAGACAGTTTGTTAGTTCTCCAGCACTGTTTCCTCCCTCCCTCCCTCCTCTCAGCCAGTTTGTTAGTTCTCCAGCACTGTTTCCTCCCTCCTCTCAGCCAGTTTGTTAGGTCTCCATAACTGTTTCCTCCCTCCCTCCCACTCAGCCTGTTTGTTAGGTCTCCAGCACTGATTCCTCCCTCCCTCCTCACCCTGTTTTTTAGGTCTCCAGCACTGATTCCTCCCTCCCTCCCTCCTCTCATTCAGTGTGTTAGTTCTCCAGCACTGTTTCCTCCCTCCTCTCAGCCAGTTTGTTAGTTCTCCAGTACTGTTTCCTCCCTCCTCTCAGCCACTTTGTTAGGTCTCCAGCACTGTTTCCTCCCTCCCTACCACTCAGCCTGTTTGTCAGTTCTCCAGCACTGTTTCCTCCCCCCTCCCTCCTCTCAGCCAGTTTGTTAGTTCTCCAGCACTGTTTCCTCCCTCCCTCCTCTCAGCCAGTTTGTTAGTTCTCCAGCACTGTTTCCTCCCTCCCTCCCTCCCTCCTCTCAGCCAGTTTGTTAGTCCCCCAGCACTGTTTCCTCCCTCCCTCCCTCCTCTCAGCCAGTTTGTTAGTTCTTCAGCACTGTGTCCTCCCTCCCTCCTCTCACCCAGTTTGTTAGTTCTCCAGCACTATTCCCTCTCTCAGATCCACCTTCCTGGAAGGCTAGTGTGTGGCCAAAAGCCATTGTAGCATTCAGATCAATGCGGAGGTCTACAGAGGGATGGCACCATATGTGATTCTCTGAGGCCGCAGCTTTAGACAAACATGAAAGTGAAAATGGCTGCTTCTGGTGCTTCTGGTTGTTTTTTCTACAAAGGGTTCATGTGTATTTCTGGGTTGGTGTACTCTGTGCCGTTGGCTGTTGGTTGAAAGCAACCACCCTGTTATATTCTGTTTTATCACTAGGTCTTTTTGGATACCCTCCAACTGTCCTTTGACCTGTTTTTGTCAGATTGTCTTATTGCATTAGTCCACACATTTCCTTATTATGATTTAACCCATTAATCCTCAGATTAAATTACATTTCAGGAGCTCTCATCTTGTCTTCACCCTCTCCCACTCTTTCCTCACACTTCCCTTTCTCCATGAAGTATCACAGGCATCTCCCCTGACCTCAGTCTGTCCCTGGGGGCCTGCACAGGTGCAATTTCAAAGGGAAGGAAAGGGAAAACACAACACTCAGTGAACAGCGCCGCATGAGGGAAGGTAGAGAGAGATATAGGGAGAGAGGGAAAGAGGATTCAACCAACCAAGAAAGAATTTGGTGCTTGAAGCAGATTGAGTGGGAAACAAATCACCTTTTCATCCCGAACATGAAAGTTACATATTGTATGTGTAATCAAAACATGAAAGGAAGTAGTAAATATGCTCTTTAATATCTCATCAGGAATGAACCACAGGATAAATGTGTTGGAGAAGGAGAGACAGTACAGGAAAGCAAGCTAATGTGACTGCATTAGCCTGCTGAGCTAAACCCTAGGTGTCACAGTGTTGGTCCACTTGGTGCCATGAACAGTACAGTATAACAGACTAGGTATTGATCCCAGGTTGCCTGTGTATCTCAAGACCATGCACAGCCTCTGAGCTAAAGCCTAGGCATTTGCTCTGACAGATAATACACTAAGCTAGGCATGAACTATTTGAGCCAACACAAGTCGTCAGGTCTCTTGCGAGCGTATTAACTGAACCAACTGCAGTAATAGGGCCGGGATGATTTCAGTATCGCAATATTTTTTCCATGGCAAAAGTGAAGTCATGAAGCAGATTCAACGCTTTGGTCTTTTAAAAACCTGCTGTATGTAACATATTGTGTGTTAAGGCTTGGAAAATAAACAGATGGGACTCTGGATGACAAGTGTATGATGTTTTTTTTTCAACATTAGGGCTGTTTTCCTAAAGAAAATAAATCCACTTAGTATTTAGTTTCCTTGTCACAATACTACCAATTATCGCCATACCATCACGTTAATTTCAGCCTTGTTTTTATCGTTACCTTTTCTCAGGGAAAGTGATACAAATCACCATTCAACATAGTGTTAAATGACAATATAGTGATCTGTGTGGATAAGATAGCATTAGCTCGACTAATGAGAAATGTATTGAACAACACAGACTGTATGAGTGTCAGTTCAAAACACATCAGAAGAGACTAACCTCAACTAGCACTTTACTCCACCAGAGAGATGAGTATGTTTTAATATGTTATCTTAACACACCCGCTAATAGAAATTCTCCTCACCCCCCTCTCACATAGTGGAAAAGATACACATCACAATGCTTGCTATGGGGCCTCACAGTAATGCATTTAAAAAGGCACATTTCACTGGTCTAGAAAAAGGGCTACTATATATATATATATATATATATATATTAATTATCTACAGTATGTGCCTGCCAGCTATCATCCCCACCGCCAATCATAACTGTCCTCATCTGTGAGGTCAAAGGTCAGTTTCAGAGCAAACCTAATTGGTTGGCTTCCTGTCAAAGCAAGGGCTGATTTCAAGGTTTTACTGCTAACCTACAAAGCATTACATGGGCTTGCTCCTACCTACCTCTCTGATTTGGTCCTGCCGTACATACCTATACGTGCTACGGTCACAAGACGTGGCCTCCTAATTGTCCCTAGAATTTCTAAGCAAACAGCTGGAGGCAGGGCTTTCTCCTATAGAGCTCCATTTTTATGGAACGGTCTGCCTACCCATGTCAGAGACGCAAACTCGTCTCAACCTTTAAGTCTTTACTGAAGACTCATCTCTTCAGTGGGTCATATGATTGAGTGTAGTCTGGCCCAGGAGTGGGAAGGTGAACGGAAAGGCTCTGGAGCAACGAACCGCCCTTGCTGTCTCTGCCTGGCCGGTTCCCTTTTCCACTGGGATTCTCTGCCTCTAACCCTGTTACGGGGGCTGAGTCACTGGCTTGCTGGGGCTCTCTCGTGAACGTCCCTGGGGGGGTGGTCACCTGGGTGGGTTGATTCACTGTTGTGGTCGGCCTGTCTGGGTTTCCCCCAAGGGTTGTACCGTGTCGGAGATCTTTGTGGGCTATACTCGGCCTTGTCTCAGGATGGTAGTTGGTGGTTGTAGATTTCCCTCTAGTGGTGTGGGGGCTGTGCTTTGGCAAAGTGGGTGGGGTTATATCCTTCCTGTTTGGCCCTGTCCGGGGTGTCCTGGATGGGGCCACAGTGTCTCCTGACCCTCCTGTCTCAGCCTCCAGTATTTATGCTGCAGTAGTTTATGTGTCGGGGGGCTAGGGTCAGTTTGTTTATCTGGAGTACTTCTCCTGTCCTATTCGGTGTCCTGTGTAAATCTAAGTGTGCGTTCTCTAATTCTCTCCTTCTCTCTCCTTCTCTCTCTCGGAGGACCTGAGCCCTAGAACCATGCCCCAGGACTACCTGACATGATGACTCCTTGCTGTCCCCAGTCCACCTGGCCATGCTGCTGCTCCAGTTTCAACTGGCCTGGGCCCTAGGACCATGTCCCAGGACTACCTGACATGAGGACTCCTTGCTGTCCCCAGTCCACCTGGCCATGCTCCTGCTCCAGTTTCAACTGTTCTGCCTTACTATTATTCAACCATGCTGGTCATTTATGAACATTTGAACATCTTGGCCACGTTCTGTTATAATTCCACCCGGCACAGCCAGAAGAGGACTGGCCACCCCACATATGCTCTCTCTAATTCTCTTTTTTTTCTCTCTCTCAGGACCTGAGCCCTAGGACCGTGCCCCAGGACTACCTGACATGATGGCTCCTTGCTGTCCCCAGTCCACCTGACTGTGCTGCTGCTCCAGTTTCAACTGTTCTGCCTTATTATTATTTGACCATGCTGGTCATTTATGAACATTTGAACATCTTGGTCATTTTCTGTTATAATCTCTACCCGGCACAGCCAGAAGAGGACTCGCCACCCCACATAGCCCGGTTCCTCTCTAGGTTTCTTCCTAGGTTTTGGCCTTTCTAGGGAGTTTTTCCTAGCCACCGTGCTTTTACACCTGCATTGTTTGCTGTTTGGGGTTTTAGGCTGGGTTTCTGTACAGCACTTTGAGATATCAGCTGATGTACGAAGGGCTATATAAATAAATTTGATTTGATTTGATTTGATTTGATGGGAGTTCCGTTCCAGACGGGTGCTCTGATAGTTGCCCAATGGGGCCAGATGTTTAGAAATCACAGAGTCTAATTGGGAAACACTTGCCAGATCCCTTAATAGGTCCATTTCATCTCCCTCCCCAGGGCAGAAACACCTAAAGGTTGCCGGGCTGGTGGTGGTGCAGATTTACAAATATGCCACCCCATGCTGAGCAGACAATGGCTTTGTTCTACTTATATGTTATCTATATCAGAAACTACAGAGACATTCAGAAGATGGGGATGTTGGTTTTGTTAGTTTGTCTGAACTAAAACAAACAAAGATTTTTCCTTTTATAGAGGTCAGTACATTATTTAAAACAAATCGCCACAGGGTCAGGAGTGCTAACAGAACAGATCAGACATATTTGTATGGTTTAAACTGTTTAGTGTACACCATGTATAGAAGACAGAGCCAAGAGAAAGGTATTTCTCATAACATTCAAGGTTCTAGTTTTTATCTACTGTATATGCTGTTCTGTCTGATGGAATCCAGTAGGTTGAATAACATCAAACCCCAACATTTTCTATCTTTGTCCATATTTTCTTTGCTTGCATCCCAAATACCACCACAGTCATGAATTGGGCAACTTTTCTGTCTTATTCATGCTTGCAGTTATTCTAAACACCACAACCTCTGATTCCTTGAGATTATGTATACTGTTCCCTAATCTCCTTAAACTCTATTAAACCTTGGCTGTAGGAAGGAGGTTTAGGGATTCAAATACCTCCATTACCTTTACAAGCATATGTATTTGAGGGGCAAATCAAACAGGATTTATCTATTATCATAACTCGGCTTACATGTTAAAGCTTGGGCCTTCTTTGTGGTCTGTAAGGATCAAAGCTAGCTTGGAAACTCATCGCCGTGTAGCTTCGGCGCAACCTTCTCTCTTGGCAGGCACGTCTCGCAAGCACCTAAGAGGTGTAATCCGAGGATATCGCTGAGCTCCTGGAAGAAGCATCCTTCCTTTGAACTCCTGAGGGGCTCTGAAGCAGCCTCTGCACTCCTCTTTCCTCACTTTTCCCCCTTCTCTCTCTTCTTCTGTAGCTTTTTTCCTGCCTTGTCCAGTGGAGGATTTGGCAGAAGTAATAGTGTCACCTCTCACCAGACATCCTTGCCCCCCCCCCTTCAGAGGGATCAAACAAGCATGACGCAGTGAGAGAGAGAGACAGAGTGAAAGGGTGCAAGAGAGAGAGAGGCAGGCAGAGACAGACCTGCTGGAGGTAGGTGGAGCTGGAACAGCAGGTGATTACACTCCAGTCAGCACAGACCCAGACAACAGTCCAGCACAACAACACCCCATTAACCAGACCCGGAGAGCTGGAGGTGTAGAGATATATCTGCACTCTGGACTGTGGTGAGACAACTTCAACAGGAGAAAAGCAGGAGCAGAACAGAGCACTAGAGGAGAGGATCAGACTGCTGGAGGAGAGGGTGAGGGGGATAGAGTGTGACGGAGAACAACCCACTAGAGAGGTGGCCACTACCACAGAAAATTCAACAGAACAGCCCAACACAGCTCCCGACAAAAGTCTCGACACCACAGCAGAACAGTCCACCCCAGACCCTGATCATAGCATCGAAATCAAAGCGGGACAGACAAATGAAGAGACTTATTCCCGGGGGATCTCACCCCCTCTGAGCACCCCCCGTCAGCCACCCTGAGGCATGTGGCAGGGTCTACAGTCAATCACGGACTACAAGAAGAAATCCAGCCCAGTCACGGACCAGGATGCCTTTTTTGCCCATTTTGAGGACAATACAGTGCCACTGACACGGCCTGCAACGAAAACATGCGGACTCTCCTTCACTGCAGCCGAGGTGAGTAAGACATTTAAACGTGTTAACCCTCGCAAGGTTTCAGACCCAGACGGCATCCCCAGCCGCGCCCTCAGAGCATGCGCAGACCAGCTGGCCGGTGTGTTTACGGACATATTCAATCAATCCCTATACCAGTCTGCTGTTCCCACATGCTTCAAGAGGGCCACCATTGTTCCTGTTCCCAAGAAAGCTAAGGTAACTGAGCTAAACGACTACCGCCCCGTAGCACTCACTTCCGTCATCATGAAGTGCTTTGAGAGACTAGTCAAGGACCATATCACCTCCACCCTACCTGACACCCTAGACCCACTCCAATTTGCTTACCGCCCAAATATGTCCACAGACGATGCAATCTCAACCACACTGCCCTAACCCATCTGGACAAGAGGAATACCTATGTGAGAATGCTGTTCATCGACTACAGCTCGGCATTCAACACCATAGTACCCTCCAAGCTCGTCATCAAGCTCGAGACCCTGGGTCTCGACCCCGCCCTGTGCAACTGGGTACTGGACTTCCTGACGGGCCGCCCCCAGGTGGTGAGGGTAGGCAACAACATCTCCTCCCCGCTGATCCTCAACACTGGGGCCCCACAAGGGTGCGTTCTGAGCCCTCTGCTGTACTCCCTGTTCACCCACGACTGCGTGGCCACGCACGCCTCCAACTCAATCATCAAGTTTGTGGACGACACAACAGTGGTAGGCTTGATTACCAACAACGACGAGACGGCCTACAGGGAGGAGGTGAGGGCCCTCGGAGTGTGGTGTCAGGAAAATAACCTCACACTCAACGTCAACAAAACTAAGGAGATGATTGTGGACTTCAGGAAAGAGCAGAGGGAACACCCCCCTATCCACATCGATGGAACAGTAGTGGAGAGGGTAGCAAGTTTTAAGTTCCTCGGCATACACATCACAGACAAACTGAATTGGTCCACTCACACAGACAGCATCGTGAAGAAGGCGCAGCAGCGCCTCTTCAACCTCAGGAGGCTGAAGAAATTTGGCTTGTCACCAAAAGCACTCACAAACTTCTACAGATGCACAATCGAGAGCATCCTGGCAGACTGTATCACCGCCTGGTACGGCAACTGCTCCGCCCTCAACCGTAAGGCTCTCCAGAGGGTAGTGAGGTCTGCACAACGCATCACCGGGGGCAAACTACCTGCCCTCCAGGACACCTACACCACCCGATGTTACAGGAAGGCCATAAAGATCATCAAGGACATCAACCACCCGAGCCACTGCCTGTTCACCCCGCTATCATACAGAAGGCGAGGTCAGTACAGGTGCATCAAAGCTGGGACCGAGAGACTGAAAAACAGCTTCTATCTCAAGGCCATCAGACTATTAAACAGCCACCACTAACATTGAGTGGCTGCTGCCAACACACTGACACTGACACTGACTCAACTCCAGCCACTTTAATAATGGGAATTGATGTAAATATATCACTAGCCACTTTAAACAATGCTACCTTATATAATGTTACTTACCCTACATTATTCATCTCATATGCATACGTATATACTGTACTCTATATCACCGACTGCATTCTTATGTAATACATGTATCACTAGCCACTTTAACTATGCCACTTTGTTTACATACTCATCTCATATGTATATACTGTACTCGATACCATCTACTGTATCTTGCCTATGCTGCTCTGTACCATCACTCATTCATGTATCCTTATGTACATATTATTTATCCCTTACACTGTGTATAAGACAGTAGTTTTGGAATTGTTAGTTAGATTACTTGTTGGTTATTACGGCATTGTCGGAACTAGAAGCACAAGCATTTCGCTACACTCGCATTAACATCTGCTAACCATGTGTAGGTGACAAATAAAATTAGATTTGATTTGATAGCCCTCCTGACAACTCCCACACGCACTGAGGACATACACAAGACACAGATTGTACTCCTTATGGACTCAAACGGGAAATATATACAAGAAAAACTTTTTTCTCAAACACAGAGTGTCTAAACTCTGGTGTCCAAACACCCAAAGCAGGCTAGACCTTCTGTCTGAGGACCAACTAGGGTCACCCAGCCACATAGTACTACACACAGGCACAAACAACCTGAGAGCACAGCAGGAAAGGGTGGCCACAGCACTCAAGGGAGTGATTGAAAAAGCTTCTTCTACTTTCCCCAATAGACAAGTGGTTATATCCTCCCTGCTACCATGAAAATACTTCCACCCTGCTACCATACAGCGGGTAAATGCAAGCATTTCCGGTGACTGTGCCGCTAAACCAAATGTTTACCTGGCCCACCACTCCAACTTGAACTTGAACAGTCATTATGACCAGGTCCAACTATACAAGGCAGCAGTGCCCACCTTCGCCCGAACCCTGAAGGACATCACTCTCAAATGCAGCCCCAACTTCACACAGGAGGAACAGATCAATAGACACCCCACCCAGACCAGAGACACTCTCCCAGACCAGCGAGACACTCTCCCAGACCTGCGGGACCCCCCCCAGACATACACATAGAGGACCCACACCGAGAGGAGCTACATTCAGACCACAACAACACCAGCCACATCCACACCAATCAACCCCCCACCCCTCCCCCAAGTCAACCATGCCCACACCCCATTTAGGCCCCCTCAGATCAGACTTATGCCCACCCCACGCCCCCACCCCCGCGACTAGGATTTCAACATGGAAGTCACACATACACCCAGGCTGTGAGCAGGCAAAGAGTCCCAACCTCAACTTACACTAGTCCAAGCCAATGGCATGTACCAGATGCTGAGCAGGCTCTGCTCACACGTACTGGCCTGAGGCCAAACCACATGACCAACAACAGTGGACACTTTATGGAACACAAAGCCTTCACTATCTCATCCTGGAATATCCAAGGCCTGAGGCCATCTGATTTTGGCCTAAAGAGAAGGAACCTGGTTGCCTTCTAGGTTACAAGGAGCTGGTAGCCCATCCACCAAACTACCAGGTGTGAAACAGGGAAGGGGGTATGCTAATTTGATATAGAGCAGACCTAACTCACTCCATTAAATGAATCAAAACAGGAACATTTTACATTTGGCTAGAAATTCAAAAGGAAATGATCTTAACAGCGAAAAATGTCCTCCTGTGTGCTACCTATACCCCCCACTAGAATCCCCATACTGTAATGAAGACAGCTTCTCCATCCTGGAGAGGGAAATCATTCATTTCCAGGCCCAGGGACATGTACTAGTCTGTAGCGACCTAAATGCCAGAACCGGGCAAGAACCTGACACCATCAGCACACAGGGGGACAAACACCTGCCTGGAGGGGACGGCATTTCCTCCCCCATTTGCACCCCTAGTCACAACTATGCCAACATAACCAACAACTCCTGCAACTCTGTCGCACACTGGGTATGTACAGTGCCTTGCGAAAGTATTCGCCCCCCTTGAACTTTGCGACCTTTTGCCACATTTCAGGCTTCAAACATAAAGATATAAAACTGTATTTTTTTGTGAATAATCAACAACAAGTGGGACACAATCATGAAGTGGAACGACATTTATTGGATATTTCAAACTTTTTTAACAAATCAAAAACTGAAAAATTGGGCGTGCAAAATTATTCAGCCCCCTTAAGTTAATACTTTGTAGCGCCACCTTTTGCTGCGATTACAGCTGTAAGTCGCTTGGGGTCTCTATCAGTTTTGCACATCGAGATACTGACATATTTTTTTCCATTCCTCCTTGCAAAACAGCTCGAGCTCAGTGAGGTTGGATGGAGAGCATTAGTTCTTTCCACAGATTCTTGATTGGATTCAGGTCTGGACTTTGACTTGGCCATTCTAACACCTGGATATGTTTATTTTTGAACCATTCCATTGTAGATTTTGCTTTATGTTTTGGATCATTGTCTTGTTGGAAGACAAATCTCCGTCCCAGTCTCAGGTCTTTTGCAGACTCCATCAGGTTTTCTTCCAGAATGGTCCTGTATTTGGCTCCATCCATCTTCCCATCAATTTTAACCATCTTCCCTGTCCATGCTGAAGAAAAGCAGGCCCAAACCATGATGCTGCCACCACCATGTTTGACAGTGGGGATGGTGTGTTCAGGGTGATGAGCTGTGTTGCTTTTACGCCAAACATAACGTTTTGCATTGTTGCCAAAAAGTTCAATTTTGGTTTCATCTGACCAGAGCAACTTCTTCCACATGTTTGTTGTGTCTCCCAGGTGGCTTGTGGCAAACTACACTTTTTATGGATATCTTTAAGAAATGGCTTTCTTCTTGCCACTCGTCCATAAAGGCCAGATTTGTGCAATATACGACTGATTGTTGTCCTATGGACAGAGTCTCCCACCTCAGCTGTAGATCTCTGCAGTTCATCCAGAGTGATCATGGGCCTCTTGGCTGCATCTCTGATCAGTCTTCTCCTTGTATGAGCTGAAAGTTTAGAGGGACGGCCAGGTCTTTGTAGATTTGCAGTGGTCTGATACTCCTTCCATTTCAATATTATCACTTGCACAGTGCTCCTTGGGATGTTTAAAGCTTGGGAAATCTTTTTGTATCCAAATCCGGCTTTAAACTTCTTCACAACAGTATCTCGGACCTGCCTGGTGTGTTCCTTGTTCTTCATGATGCTCTCTGCGCTTTTAACAGACCTTTGAGACTATCACAGTGCAGGTGCATTTATACGGAGACTTGATTACACAGGTGGATTGTATATATCATCATTAGTCATTTAGGTCAACATTGGATCATTCAGAGATCCTCATTCAGAGAGAGTTTGCTGCACTGAAAGTAAAGGGGCTGAATAATTTTGCACGCCCAATTTTTCAGTTTTTGATTTGTTTAAAAAGTTTGAAATATCCAATAAATGTCGTTCCACTTCATGATTGTGTCCCACTTGTTGTTGATTCTTCACAGTTTTATATCTTTATGTTTGAAGCCTGAAATGTGGCAAAAGGTTGCAAAGTTCAAGGGGGCCGAATACTTTTGCAAGGCACTGTACATAGTCAATGGTAGGCTTCGAGGGGACTCCTATGGTAAGTACACCTATAGCTCATCTCTTGGCAGTAGTACTGTAGACTACTTTATCACTGACCTCAACCCAGAGTCTCTCAGAGCGTTCAGTGTGCCCACTGACACCCCTATCAGATCACAGCAAAATCACAGTCTACTTGAACAGAGCAATAGTCAATCATGAGGCATCAAAGCCAAAGAAACTGAGTAATATTAAGAAATGCTATGGATGGAAGGAATGTAATGTGGAAACCTACTACAAATCAATCAGGCAACAACAAATTCAATGCCTTTTAGACAACTTCCAGGACAAAACGTTCCACTGTAATAGTGAAGGTGTAAACTTGGCAGTAGAACATCTTAACAGTATATTTGACCTCTCAGCTTCCCGATCAAATCTAAAAATGTCAAACAGAAAACCGAGGAAAATGAACAACAATGACAAATGGTTTGATGAAGAATGCAAAAACCTAAGAAAGAAATTGAGAATCCTGTCCAACCAAAAACACAGATACACTACAGAAAACGAAGGAACAGCACGTCAGAAATTAGCTCAATATAAGTAAAATGTCTACTGTTTGCTGATGATCTGGCTTCTGTCACCAACCAAGGAGGGCCTACAGCAGAATCTAGATCTGTCCCAAACCAAGGAGGGCCTACAGCAGAATCTAGATCTTCTGCACAGATTCTAACAGACCTGGGCCCTGACAGTAAATCTCAGTAAGTCCAAAATAATGGTGTTTCAAAAAAGATCCATTTGCCAGGACCACAAATACAAATTCCATCTAGACACCATTGCCCTAGAGCCACAAAAAAAACGATACATACCTTGGCCTATACATCAGCGCCACAGGTGACTTCCACAAAGCTGTGAACGATCTAAGAGACAAGGCACGAAGGGCATTCTATGCCATCAAAAGGAACATAAAATTTGACATACCAATTAGGATCTGGCTAAAAATTCTTGAATCAGTTATAGAACCCATTTCCCTTCATGGTTGAGAGGTCTGGGGTCCGCTCACCAACCACAAATTCACAAAATGGGACAAACACCAAATTGAGAGACTGCATGCAGAATTCTGAATCTATATCCTCAGTGAACAACGTAAAACACCAAATAATGCATACAGAGCAGAATGATCAAAATCCAGAAAAGAGCCGTTGAATTCTACAACCACTTAAAAGGAAGCGATTCCCAAACCTTCCATAACAAAGCGATCACTTACACAGAGATGAACCTGGAGAAGAGTCCGCTAAGCAAGCTGGTCCTGGGGCTCTGTTCACAAAACCAAACAGACCCCACAGAGCCCCAGGACAGCAACACAATTAGACCCAACAGAATCATGGGAAAACAAAAAGATAATTACTTGACACATTGGAAATAATTAACAAAAAAACCTATGACTATGTACAGGCTCAGTGAGCATAGCATTGCTATTGAGAAAGGCCGCCGTAGGCGGACCAGGCTCTCGAGAGAAAGACAGGCTATGTGCACACTGCCCACAATGTGGAAACTGAGCTGCACTTCCTAACCTCCTGCCAAATGTATGACCATAGAGAAACATATCTCCCTCAGATCCACAAAGAATTAGAAAACAATCCCGATTTTGATAAACTCCATTATCTACTGAGTGAAATATCACAGTGAGCCATCACAGCAGCAGTATTTGTAACATGTTGCCACAAGAAAAGGGCAACCAGTGAAGAACAAACACCACTGTAAAGAAATCCCATATTTATTTTCCCTTTTGTTTTTTAACCATTTGCACATCGTTACAACACTGTGTATAAACATAATATGACATTTGTAATGTTCTTTTGGAACTTCTGTGAGTGTAATGTTTACTGTTCATTTTTGTTGTTTATTTCACTTTTGTATATTATCTACTTCACTTGCTTTGACAATGTCAACATAGGTTTCCCATGCCAATAAAGTCCCTTGAATTGAGACAGAGAGAGAGTGTAAGAGAGAGAGAGAGAGATAAAGGGTGTAAGAGAGAGAGAGAGATAAAGGGTGTAAGAGAGAGAAAAAAAGAGAGGGGGGTGTAAGAGGGATACAGAGAGAGAAAGGGTATAAGAGAGAGAGAGAGAGAGTGAGAGAAAGAGAGAGAGAGAGGGACTTTGACTTTGTCTTTCTTTAATAAAAAAAATACCCAATAGTGATGTTTATGGGACATCTAGGAGTGCCAACAAAGAAGATCGTCAAAGGTAATGAATGTTTTATATTTTATTTCTGCATTTTGTGTAGCGCCGACTATGCTAATTATTTTGTTTATGTCCCCTGCGGGTCTTTAGGAGTGTTGCCTGCTATCAGATAATAGCTTCTCATGCTTTCGCCAAAAAGCATTTAAAAAATCTGACTTGTTGGCTGGATTCACAACGAGTGTAGCTTTAATTCAGTACCCTGCATGTGTGTTTTAATGAATGTTTGAGTTTTAACGAGTGCTATTAGCATTTAGCGTAGCGCATTTGCATTTCCAGATGTCTAGATGGGATGCCTGCGTGTCGGGTCGACCTAAGGAGGTTAATGAAACATTCTCCTTTCACTGAAACTACATCACCCCCACCCCCTTAAAATGAAACTCAATAATATATCCTGTAATGCAGTACTGCATACATGTACCATACTCACCTTGCTCTCTACCCCACGATACACAACACCACCACACATCACAATAACCAAAACCTCACCACTTCTACAACCATATATCCAAAACATATTCCCCAGCTATACAGATATACCCCTTGACACACCATATCTCCTATAACATCTCCACACTTTTTATCCTTTTATAGAACTCAAATTCCACCCAGGGGCACAGAGACCATCCCATTAAATAATAGTAAAGGGTCTGTTATCCCCCCACCTTTGACCCTGTTCCTCCTTGTTATCCAAATAGCCAACTTTGCCTGAGCAAACAGAAAAATAATTGGGTTGCTGGGTTGTGGAAGATAGGCTCCTCCCAAAGCCCAGGCTCCACATCCCCTTCTCGTGTGGGCCTTAATAGCTGCCAGGCTATGCAGTGTAAAAGTCTGAGAGACCTGCTGTACTCAGCCTCTCCAGCTTCATGAGGAACTCCTGCCAGTCCAACCCTAATCAGTTAGCTTTCCTCAGCAGCGTGCATGCTGGTTCCCTCCAGCCGACATCAGTATGGTACAGCAGTCTCTGCGCCACCTTTAGTTTGAAAGCAGCCACCTTGCACTCCAGTTCCATCAGGCCCTGTCCTTCGTGGACAGACATGTACAACACTGCCGCCCTCAGCCAGTGATGGCCCGACCAGAAAACATCCCCCAGCTTGCGTTGCAGGTCTACGAGCATACCAGCGTGGGTGTTGAAGAGAGCCAGTTTATGACACAGGGAGGATGCAGCCAGGTTATGGATTATCAGCACCCTCCTTCTATATGACACTTGGGACAGGAGCCACCTCCACCTGGTTAGTCTTGACACCACTGCCTGTGACAGCCCCTCCCAGTTCTTCCTGGCCCACCTCTCCGAGCCCAGGTACATCCCCAAAATGTTCAGCCCTTCACGATCCCACTGCAAACCCACTGGAAGCAGAGGGGCCTTATCCCCCCATGCCCTACATAACAGAGCTTTGCTCTTGCCCCAGTTTACCTTAGCTGACAAAGCTCCCTTGTACACCTTCAGACGAGTCTCTAGTGCCTGCATATCCTGACCATCACAGAAATGTCATCTGTATACGCTGACACTGCTATGCCTGTCAACACAACCATGCCTGTCCTTCACACTCCCTGCAGTCTCCTGTGTAGCTGCCCCAAAAAGTCTCAATGGCTAGTGTATATAACTGCCCTGATAGAGGGCATCCTTGTCTAATGCCCTGTCTCACTCAGACTGGTCTACCGAGTCCCCCTCCCACCTTGACCATACAAGACGCCCCAGCATAAAACATCTTCACACAGGTCAAAAAACTTTCCCCAAACAGCACATTGAACAGATACTCATGCTCCACTCTATCAAAAGTCTTCTCTTGATCTAAAGAGACCAGTACAACATTCACATTTGAACCCTTCGAAGAGTCTAACATGTCCCTGATTAAGAACAAGTTGTCCGTGATTGAGCGTCCTGGTACGTAATATATTTGTTCCTTGTCCACTATAGAGTCCGATGTGACTTCAGTCTATTAGCGAGGACCTTGGCAAATATCTTGTAGTCCTCACAGAGCAATTCCACAGGCCTCCAGTTCTTAAGTTCACACTGTAATTTAATTATACCAATGTGTTTTCATTAATTGAATTCCCTTAATCTATTTAATGAGAATTTGTAAGATTCTTGTTTGCATAAAATAGACGGAGACCAGTCTTATCAATAATAGGTAACAGAACTTATTCTCGGAGCGCGCTGCCACGTTACCACGAGCAACAGTTTATATACAAGAACAGGACGTCATTTCATTGCTTCTAGAATGAATCCCCTCCTCCCGACCTAGAATCAAGTGAGGTTAAACTTTCATTCTAACTCACTAACACACTCACAGGTCACACAACATAACTGAATTAACTTTTGATGGCGCCCCCCCCTTGGGTTGTGCCGTGGCGGAGATCTTTGTGAGCTATACTCAGCCTTGTCTCAGGATGGTAAGTTGGTGGTTGAAGATATCCCTCTAGTGGTGTGGGGGCTGTCCTTTGGCAAAGTGGGTGGGGTTATATCCTTCCTGTTTGGCCCTGTCCGGGGGGTGTCCTCGGATGGGGCCACAGTGTCTCCTGACCCCTCCTGTCTCAGCCTCCAGTATTTATGCTGCAGTAGTTTATGTGTTGGGGGGCTAGGGTCAGTTTGATATATCTGGAGTACTTCTCCTGTCCTATTCGGTGTCCTGTGTGAATTTAAGTGTGCTCTCTCTAATTCTCTCTTTGTCTCTTTCTTTCTCTCTCTCGGAGGATCTGAGCCCTAGGACCATCAGGACTACCTGACATGATGACTCCTTGCTGTCCCCAGTCCAACTGGCTGTGCCGCTGCTCCAGTTTCAACTGTTCTGCCTTATTGGACCATGCTGGTCATTTATGAACATTTGAACATCTTGGCCATGTTCTGTTATAATCTCCACCCGGCACAGCCAGAAGAGGACTGGCCACCCCACAATCCAAAGTTAAATCTAGAATTGGCTTCCTATTTCGCAACAAAGCATCCTTCACTCATGCTGCCAAACATACCCTTGTAAAACTGACCAACCTACCAATCCTCGACTTTGGCGATGTCATTTACAAAATAGCCTCCAATACCCTACTCAACAAATTGGATGCAGTCTATCACAGTGCAATCCGTTTTGTCACCAAAGCCCCATATACTACCCACCATTGCGACCTGTACACTCTCGTTGGCTGGCCCTCGCTTCATACTCGTCGCCAAACCCATTGGCTCCATGTCATCTACAAGACCCTGCTAGGTAAAGTCTCCCCTTATCTCAGCTCGCTGGTCACCATAGCATCTCCCACCTGTAGCACACGCTCCAGCAGGTATATCTCTCTAGTCACCCCCAAAACCAATTCTTTCTTTGGCCGCCTCTCCTTCCAGTTCTCTGCTGCCAATGACTGGAACGAACTACAAAAATCTCTGAAACTGGAAACACTTATCTCCCTCACTAGCTTTAAGCACCAACTGTCAGAGCATCTTACAGATTACTGCACCTGTACATAGCCCACCTATAATTTAGCCCAAAAAACTACCTCTTTCCCAACTGTATTTAATTTATTTATTTATTTTGCTCCTTTGCACCCCATTATTTTTATTTCTACTTTGCACATTCTTCCATTGCAAAACTACCATTCCAGTGTTTTACTTGCCATATTGTATTTACTTTGCCACCATGGCCTTTTTTGCCTTTACCTCCTTTCTCACCTCATTTGCTCACATTGTATATAGACTTGTTTATACTGTATTATTGACTGTATGTTTGTTTTACTCCATGTGTAACTCTGTGTCGTTGTATCTGTCGAACTGCTTTGCTTTATCTTGGCCAGGTCGCAATTGTAAATGAGAACTTGTTCTCAACTTGCCTACCTGGTTAAATAAAGGTGAAATAAATAGGAAGAAACCTAGAGAGGAACCAGGCTAGGTTTTGACCTTTCTATGGAGTTTTTCCTAGCCACCGTGCTTCTACACCTACATTGCAGGTACAGCACTTTGAGATATCAGCTGATGTACAAAGGGCTATATAAATAAATTTGATTTGAACATTATCAATCACCACTTAACTGACAGTTCTAATTAACAGAAAACCTAGGATTGCACTCACTGTCTTATCTAAAACACCCCAGAGCTAAGTTCCGTCGGTTCAACCATAGGTTAACTACCTTATCTGTTTACTTAATCCACAACCCATTTCTTTCTTCCTAGTTGGAATGGTGTTTATTAACTTTAATTACTCCTTGTCCGTGTCACACAATCCCTTCTTATGAACTCATATTGTTAATCAGATATAATAAAACAGAGTATAAGTTTACTTAGTTACAGCTCCATTTAAAATGATTTGTTCAGTCATTTAATCATAATTTTCCTAACACCCGCCCATCCAAAAGCCATAGATAATGCATACCCTTTTCTTCACCACTCTTTGTCTTTCCAAACCAAAGAAGGAGGAGCTGGTAGCATCCATCTCCTTGAGCATGGAGAACCTAGCTCTTACAAGTGCTCCCTTTGCTTTATCCTGGAAAAAACTGCCCAGGTCCCTACGTAATTCAGTTAAATTAGCCTGGGCCTACATTGCCTTGCCCCATCAGCTCTCCCTTCATTTCACTAATAGTACGCTCGAGTTCCCCCAATACTATCCTAGCCTCTGAGGATGAGAGCGCTGTATACTGTTGACAGAAAAGTCGAATTAGGACTTTTCCCACATCCCACCATTGACTCAGAGACTCATACTCCTCTCTTCGTAAATCAACACTTGCACTTATGTTTACTTGTAAACAAAGTCCATCCATCTATGTTTCTGAGTAAAGACATCAGTGACTGAACTGTAAAACTCCTCCGCGTTGGCTCTCAGTTTTAAAAGTCTCTCAGTCTCGACTCTTGATGGAGATTATGGCAAGGGATGAGATTCGTCCTTGATCGGTCCGGTTTCGGACAGTATGTTTGAATCCGTTTCAGCTCAGAAAATGACCACTCTATGGATGCTGTTGTGGCTGGTATAGTGAGGACCAGCTGCAGTAACTTTGTTGCCTAGGGACCATTTGTGTCAGGTCATTCTGGAACAAAAAGCTGAGTAGCTGTCCAGGTGATTTGTCTCATTCAATTTGTGAACTGTACAATCTGACAAGATCAGCCGTCTAACAAAACCTTATAATGAAATCGAAGTACTTGGCATATTTCGTTTTCTAGTGTTAAACCTTTGTGACATTGTTTCAAAAGTTCACCAAAGTGGTCAAACCTGGCTCTCATCTGAACATTGATATTGTCCAGTACTCTGATCAGCTGTTGCTACGAAGCCCAGTTCATTGCAGTTCTGCTCGAATCTCTCATAGAAACTATATATAGTTACTGGTTCAGATATCGATTTTGATCAATTGGAAAAAGCATGGTGACAAAACAATCTGAGCCTAGAGGAAAGTCTTTGTCCTCAGGCCTGGAGGGAAGCCAAACTAATTCCACTGCCCACGAGTGGTAAAGCGGCCTTTACTGGTTCTAACAGACCTATCAGCTTGCTGACAGCTCTCTTGGAAAAAAATGGTGTTTGACCAAATACAATATTGCTTCTCTGGAAACAAATTAACAACAGACTTTCAGCATGCTTATAGAGAAGGGCACTCAACATGTACTGCACTGACACAAATTACTGATGATTGGTTGCAGGAAATTGATAATACGAAGATTGTGGGAGTTGTTATATCAGTGTAGCCTTTGATATTATTGACCTGCTGTTGAGAAAACTTACGTGTAATGGGTTTTCAACCTCTGCCATATAGTGAATTCAGAGCTATCTAATTGAACTCAGAGGTTTCTCTTTAATGGAAGCTTCTCTAATGTCAAACATGTAAAGTGTGGCTCTTTACTCTTTCCTATTGTTACCAATGACCTGCCACTGGTATTAAACAAAGCATGTGTCTGCTAATGATTCAACCATATACGCATCAGCAACCACAGCTAATGAAGTCACTGAAACCCTTAACAAAAGAGTTAATCAGTTTTGGAATGGGTGGCCAGTAATAAACTAGTCCTGAACATCTCTAAAACTAAGAGCATTGTATTTGGTAGAACTCATTGCCTAAGTTCTAGACCTCAGATGAATCTGGTCATGAATGGTGTGTCTGTTGAACAAGTTGAAGAGACTAAATTACTTGGTGTCACCTTATATTGTAAACTGTCATGGTCAAAACATATAGATTGAATGGTTGTAAAGGTGGGGAGAGGTCTGTCCGTAAAAGAGAAGCTCTGCTTTTATGACACCACACACCAAAAAGCAAGTCATGCAGGTTCCAGTTATTTATAATCTTGATTATTGTCCAGTCGTGTGGTCTAGTGTTCCAAGAAAAGACCTAGTTAAGCTGCAGCTGGCCTTGAACAGAGCGGCACGTCTTGCTCTTCATTGTAATCAGAGGACTAATATAAATAGTATGCATACCAGTCTCTCTTGGCTAAGAGTTGAGACTGACTGCATCACTTCTTCTGTCTATAAGAAACATTGTGTTGAAAACTCCAAATTGTTTGCATAGTCAACTTACACACAGCTCTGACACACACATTTACCCCACCAGACATATTTTCACAGTCCCCAAATCAAATCAAGCATCACGGCACAACACCCCTACCCTGTTTGACCTAGATAGTTGGTGTGTACATTGCATTCAGAAAGTATTCAGATCCCTTGACTTTTTCCAAATGTTGTTAAGTTAAACTTATTCTAAAATTGATTAAACAAAAAAAAACTGAAATATCACATTAACATAAGTATTTAGACCCTTTACTCAGTACTTTGTTGAAGCACCTTTGGCAGCGATTACAGCCTCGAGTCAGACTTTGGCTTGTTTTATTTAATCCGTTTTAGAGTAAGGCTATAAGGTAAGAAAATGTGGAAAAAGTGAAGGGGTCTGAATCATTTCTGAATGCACTGTAGGCTACGTATTCTAAAATGAATGTAGTTCTGTCCTTGAGCTGTTCGTGTATGTTGATGCTCTGTGTTATGTCATGTTTCATGTTCTGTGTGGACCTCAGGTAGATTAACTGCTGTTTTCTCAACAGCTAATGGGGAGCCTAACAAAATACCCCAAAATAAATATGGATTAAATGTGTATTTATTTATTATTCATTACAGTTCATTTTTTCATTCATTTTCACAGTGCAGGCACTGCCTACCCTGCCTACACTGACCGCACATCACTGATATCACAGAATCCTAAAACATGGTTTTTCATTTTTGTTCAGAGAGAGAAGTGAATAGACACAGTTTTAACTCAATTCAAAGACAAAGTTAATATAATCTATGATTTAAGACGACTAAAAGAAACACAAATTAAGTGCAAACATACAGTACATTTATACCTGGCATTTCACGTCACTTGTTACTAGGGCCGTGCACAGACCTTTTGGGGGACATGTGCTCAAACTTAAAAAAGACCCCCCCACCAACACCTCCAAAAATGAAAATACCACAACCGTGTTCACATACCTTTACGGTTTTCTTCCGTTGAAGGAGAGTCCAAAATGCAGTGTGGTTAGTTCGATACATCTTTAATGACGAAAAAACCACGAACAATAGAAAAACAAACAGAATGTGAAAACCTATACAGCCTATTTAAATAAATAAAATGTTTAAATAAAAAATAATTTATTATCTTCAATACCATTCATTCTTTACAACTCATAATTTACATACATACTCAAATAATGGTATTTTAATTAAACTAATTAAACTAAACATAAACCCCAAACAAAACCTCAGGGGAGCATCTTCCCTCCCCGTCACCCTACAAAATACCTTTCCCTATCTCCCCGTCCCTAATCTATCCCCTTACAAATCTAAATGACACCCAGCCCTAAACCCCCCTTCCACCTCTCCCGAGCAGCATGCTGCCCCCACTTCCTCTCCTCCCTCTTCATCCTCCCCCTCAAATCTCATTCCACCCTCCTCACTATCCCTTCCACCCCCCCTATCTCTCACTGTCTTCACCATGTTCTGCCTTGCTTCCCACAGCCCCCGTTTAAAGAGACTCATGAGAAGCCAGGGCAGAAACCTGTCCCTATCCGTCCCTCTCGCTCTCCCTACACCCCTCTCTAACCTGGCCCACGTCAATACAAAATCCCCCTTTACCAAACCTAACAACACCCATGCCCTAGCCCATACTACTCCGGCAAAGGCACAGTCCCAAAAGACATGGCGCACAGTCTCCTCCCTGCCACAAGAGGATCTTGGACAGGTGGGGGATTGCACCAAACTATACCGGTACATGATGGAACGTACCGGCAAGCACTTATGGAGGCTCAACCAATTCAGGTCCTTGAGCCTGTTGTCCAGACCCCGCGCCTGCACTCCCTCCCAGACCACTTCCGAGATGCCCACTACAGGCGCCGGACTCCCTGCCTTCCTCGTACAGGTGCCTGTGATCTAAACCTACTCGGGCAACTTCAACCTCAGGGTGCGCACGCAGCCACTTGGCCGCATGACCAAAGTGCCACGGCAGCTGTTCCGCCCGAGGACCCGTGTTAGACCACACCATTATGCTTCTCGCCTGCTTCCACACCATTATGCCACACCATTATGCTTCTCGCCTGATACGAGAAGAACACCCGCAGTCAATCACCACCTTCCGGAGACACCTGAAACCCCACCTCTTTAAGGAATACCTAGGATAGGTTAAGTAATCCCTCTCACCCCACCGCCCCTAAGTTTTAGATGCACTATTGTTAAGTGACTGTCCCACTGGATGTCATAAGGTGAATGCACCAATTTGTAAGTCGCTCTGGATAAGGGCGTCTGCTAAATGACTTAAATGTAAATGATGTAAATGTAGATAACCGGACGGGTGTATCACTGGCTGAGCAAGCTCCGTTAACAAGAAAGAAACAAAAATTGTGTCCAGCTTGAGGGGGAAATGTGGTACCCCCCTACCTCCCTCCCCGATGGGACAGATCATGCGTGCCCTGGCGACCCACTCGCACCTGCCACTCCACATAAACTGAAACACAAGCCTCACTAGAGGCCTCCTCAGACAAGCCGGCAATGGGTAGATGTATGCCAAATACAAAAGAGACGGCAACACATCCACCTTTAGGACCAGGACATTGCCCATAAAAGACAAATACCTAGCCTTCCACATTGCTAGCTTCCTCTGTACCACTGCGATACGCATGTTCCAGTTGCGTATCGCACGAGTCCTTGGACAACAGCAAGGAAGTGTCGTCGGCGTACTGCGTCATATTAACACGCAGCCCACCACTTCCAGGGATCAGCAAGCCTTCCACCCCTGTGTCTGCCCTAATGGCAGCCCCCAGAGGCTCCATGTACAGAACGAAGAGGAGAGCCGAGAGTGGGCACCCCTGTCTGACCCCAGGCGAGAGGTCAAGAACGTCACCCAAGTGACTATTTACACTAACTCAGCACCCCGCTCCGACATATAATGTACGAATCCATCCTATAAACTTCTCCCCAAATCCTAATCGACCTAACACTCTGAATAAAAAGGATCTATTCACGCGATCAAAGGCTTTCGCCTGATCTAGCGCTGCTACCATTAAAGGCAGTCCTCTATCTTCAACCCAAGCGATGGAGTCCCTGATTAACTGTAGGTTCCATCTAATAGAGCGGCCCTCTACCCCGCACGTCTGATCCTCATGAACGACATAGGGAAGGGCTGTGCGCAACCGGTCTGCTAAAACCTGTGCAAGTGGCTTGTAATCTAGACACAGCATGGTCAACGGCCGCCAGTTGCCAAGGTCTGTTACTTCCCCCTTCTTATATAAAAGTGACAGCACACCAACAGCCATTGATCCCCCCGGGTCCCCCGTCTCAAGGATGGCCTTCAAGACTTTGAGGACCACTGGTCCAAGTATAGCCCAAAACTTGAGATAAAACTCAGCCGGCAGCCCATCCATCCCAAGCACCTTCCCTTTTCCCATCTTCCTAAGAGCGCTCTCAACCTCTTCTAGTGAGATCTGGGCCTCCATCACTTCTCTAATGTCCTCCGGCAACCGCCTGGACAAGTGTTCTAAAAACACATTTCCCTGCTCTACATCTATTTCCCTTTCCTTAAATAAACCTTGGAAATGATCAGTTGTCACCCTGACCATATCCTCTGGTTCTCTAACTATACTACCATTTTCTTCCCTAACACCATGCATTACCTTCCTACTCTGTCTGGCCCTAACCAACTTAAAAAACATAGCAGAACAAGTCTCATTATTAATACCCTATTATAAAAGCCCTAATCCTCACCTTAACTAATTCCCACCACTCTAACACCCCCTCGCACATGGACCGGACGCCTTCAAGCCTCCAAAAGAAACCACAAAACCCGTCAACAAAAGCCTGCTCCTCCAGCACATCCCGATCTAACTTCCAGTACCCCCTACCAAAGAGGCAGACTGGCGACCCCATCTGCAGGAGCACCCCGTCGTGATCCGAAAAGAAAACAGGCAACAGCCGCCCAGACAACTTACCCAAAGACCTGGGTACAAAAATATAGTCGAGCCTCCGCTCAACCCCCCTGGAGTTGCGCCATGTAGGACCGTCCAATTTCGGAGTAGTATGCAGACCACCATCTACCAGACCATGGCAAGCCATTAGCCCGGCAATGGCGCCTGCACTGCTATCCCCCCCCCTCTTCCTAAATCTGTATTAAAATCCCCCCCTATCACTAATTTCCTATTTGTGACACACAGGGGCGTCAGACAGTCCACCATCTCCCTCCTGTCTGCCACCACCTGTGGCCCATACACCACCAATAATCTAAATGTACAATCCCTTATCATGACATCCACCCCTATAACCCTCCCCTGCATTACCACAAAATAATCCTCCACTTTTACCTCCCTGTGCCCACACAAAATCCCTACCCCCTGATGAGTGCACCCCCCCCCAATACCCCAAACGACTCCGCCTTGTCCCACTCCCTCTTAAACCTACTAACATCCCCTCCATCCCTCAGGTGAACCTCCTGTAAAAAACAAAAATCAAACCTCACACCCTCCAAATAACTCAAAACCGCCCTCCTCTTAACAAAATCCCTTAAACCCCTTACATTTAAACTAACAAAAGTAAAATTAGACCCCATAAAAAACATGAATACACTCATATTCTAAACCCAGACAGGAAAAAAAAACTGGAGACTCACCCGATGCTCCCCTGCTCCATATCTACCGGTGAGAACACCATCCGTACTCCCGACATCTCCCCCTCTTCCTCCATCTCACCATCCCAGGATGCAGGAATAGTGTTTGGCTCCGGGGGTGCCCTGCACCCTGGGTCTACCCCCACAATCCTCCCCCTCCCCAGTGTTGCAGCTGGTTTGGAAAAAAATTGGGGAGTCCCCAAACAAAAAACTCCCCACCTCCTCCTGTACCCAGTCCTGAGTCTTGTTAGGTGTGTCCCCACCCAACAGAAGTTGAGGGCCTGGGGAAACCAGCAGCAACCCAGAGGCTTCTCCCACCCCCATCACTCTCTTGGCCATCCCCTCCCTCTCACTGTCGGCTAATCGCACCCTCCTCTTCATTCTCTTCTTTGGTGATGGCGGCAGTGGAGAGAAACCACCCTCCCCCCCGCCAGCTCCTCCACCATACCCCTCATCTCTTCCACCAGGGCACTTTCCCCCCCAGTCCACTTGCTCTTCCACCGTCTCCTTCTCCACCACTCCTCCCTCGCTTTCTTCTCTCTCATGCTCCTCCACTCGGTTGCCTTCTTCCACCGCTTTTCCTGGTTTTCCTACTCCCGTGCCTTCCGTTTCCTTCTCTCTTCCATCCGCCGCTTCTTGCTTCTCCTCCTTCCTTGTGGCCTTCCCCTCTGGACCTGTACTATGGTCATGAGGCGTGCTTCCTTCCCATCTTCTTCCCCCATCCCCCGCTCCTGCTCCCCCCCCCAGCCGCAGACGCATATGACCTCTGACGGGCCGGGAACCCCCGCCACAGGTGTGCTGACGAGCCACACCCATGGCACGTCTTAGGCTTGTCACAATCCCTCGCCTCGTGTTTCTCAGATCCACAAAATCTGCATTTTCTTGTGCTGCACGAGGCGAATATGTGTCCGTAGGCCATACAGTGCCTGCAAAATGGGGGCTGACGTGCATAAAACAACGTCCCCCTGTCAGCCCCTAGGGAGAACATAGCAGGAGGATGGAGGTAGCCACCATGTCCCTTTGGGTCCTCTCTGAGGAGGGCCTGGAAGCCTCTCCTCCCATTCCAAAACCCAAGGGAGTCTTTGAGGTGCCTTGCTGAGGAGACGTTATCCATGTATCTCCCCAGAAAAGCCCTCACCTCTTCGTCCTTAACGTAAGGGTTGTAAATGTTGACAGTTACAACCCTAAAGTTGTTCTTCGCCAGGCTTGTTATTTCGTAGTGGCTCATCGGCCTCTCACCTCCCACTGCTCTTGCCCTTCTCAGGATATCATTGTGTTTCTCCTCTGTATATAGTGCCACGTCGTATGCTCCCTCCAATGAGTTGCCTTGGAAACAAAACACGTCCTTCACCATCAGCTTTAGAATCCCCATCAATATTGTCACGAATAGTCAAGGTGGGTGGAATCAGGCGCACAGAGCAAATAATGAATAGAGGTTTATTCTCCGGTGAACAACAAATAAACACGGACAACCCAAAATACAAACAGGGTGAAAAATATCCAAAACAGGAATTAACAGACAAACCGGAGAAATAAAACACAAAAACACTGACAGCCGAAACGAAATGACAAAAACAAACAATCCCGCACAAAAACAAGGGCGGGACAACCTACATTATATACAGATACTAATTAACTAACACACAGGTGAAAACAATCAGACAAAACCAACAGATAACCGAAAAGGGATCGGTAGTGGCTAATAGGACGGTGACGACGACCGCCGAGCACAGCCCGAACGGGCAGGAGAGCCAACCTCGGCGGAAGTCGTGACAGTACCCCCCCCTGACGCACGGCTCCCGCAGCGCGCCGCCACCGTCCTCGAGGACGACCCGGAGGACGAGGTGCTGGGCGATCCGGGTGGAGGCGGTGGAATTCTATCAGGAGAGAAGGGTCCAAAATGTCCCTCACCGGAACCCAGCATCTCTCCTCCGGGCCGTACCCCTCCCAGTCCACGAGGTACTGTAGGCCCCCCACCCGACATCTAGAATCCAGAATGCCTCGAACAGTATACGCCGGGGGCCCATCGATGTCCAGAGGGGGTGGAGGGACCTCAGACACCTCACCTTCTTGCAGGGGACCAGCCACCACCGGCCTGAGGAGAGACACATGAAACGAGGGGTTAATACGGTAATACCTAGGAAGTTGTAACCTATAACACACCTCGTTTATTCTCCTCAGGACTTTGAACGGCCACACACACTGCGGCCCCAGCTTCCGACAGGGCAGGCGGAGGGACAGGTTTCGGGTCGAGAGCCAGACCCTGTCCACCGGTGCAAACACGGGGGTCTCACTGCGGTGCTGGTCAGCGTTCCTCTTCTGCCGTTCTCCTGCTAACCGTAATGAGTCCTGAACGGCTTTCCAGGTGTCCTTGGAGCGCTGTACCCATTCCTCCACCGCAGGAGCCTCGGTCTGACTCTGATGCCATGGAGCCAGGACCGGCTGGTAACCTAACACACACTCAAAAGGAGACAAGTTAGTAGAGGAGTGGCGTAAGGAGTTCTGGGCTAGTTCGGCCCATGGAACATACCTTGCCCACTCACCAGGCCGATCCCGACAGTAGGACTGCAGAAACCTGCCCACATCCTGGTTAACGCGCTCCACCTGCCCATTACTCTCGGGGTGAAAACCTGAGGTTAAGCTAACCGAGACCCCCAGTCTCTCCATAAACACCCTCCACACTCTGGACGTGAATTGGGGACCCCGATCAGAGACGATGTCCTCAGGCACCCCATAGTGCCGGAAGACATGGGTAAACAAAGCCTCAGCAGTCTGCAGGGCCATAGGAAGACCGGGCAACGGAATGAGACGACAGGACTTAGAAAACCGATCCACAACGACCAGGATCGTAGTACTTCCCTGGGATGGGGGAAGGTCGGTAAGAAAATCCACCGATAAATGTGTCCACGGCCGTTGTGGAACGGGGAGGGGTTGTAATTTCCCTCTAGGTAGGTGCCAAGGAGCCTTGCTCTGAGCACACACTGAGCAGGAGGAGACATAAAATCTCACGTCTTTAGCCAGTGTGGGCCACCAGTATTTCCCTCTCAGACTCTGCACTGTCCTCTTGATACCAGGATGACCCGAGGAGAGAAGAGTATGAGCCCACCTAATTAGCTTGTCCTGGACCACCATCGGCACGTACTTGGTCCCTACTGGACAGTTAGGAGGAGCCGGCTCTGACCGTGAGGCCCTCTCTATCACAGCATCTACCTCCCATACCACCGGTGCCACAACACATGACGGTGGAATGATGGGAGTTGGCTCTACTGACCGTTCCTCTGTATCATAGAGGCGAGACAGTGCGTCAGCTTTGGTGTTTTGGGAGCCTGGCCGATATGTGAGGGTAAACTGGAACCTAGTAAAAAACATGGCCCATCTAGCCTGACGTGGATTTAGTCTCTTAGCTTCCCGGATGTACTCGAGAGTACGATGGTCAGTCCAGATGAGAAAAGGGTATTTAGCCCCCTCAAGCCAATGTCTCCACACCTTCAGAGCCTTGACTACAGCTAACAACTCCCAGTCCCCCACATCATAGTTTCGCTCCGCTGGGCTGAGTTTGCTCGAAAAGAAAGCACAGGGGCGGAGTTTGGATGGCACGCCCGAGCGTTGGGACAGCATGGCTCCAACCCCAGCCTCGGACGCATCCACCTCCACTATGAACGCTAAAGAGGTATCCGGATGTGCCAACACGGGCGCATTGGTGAACAGCTCCTTCAGACGACTGAAAGCCCTGCCCGCCTCTGCTGACCAGCGCAAGCACACCGGTCCTCCCTTCAGCAGTGAGGTGATGGGAGCAGCCACCTGACCAAAACCCCGGATAAACCTCCGGCAGTAATTGGCAAACCCTAAAAACCGCTGCACTTCTTTCACCGTGGTCGGAGTCAGCCAATTACGCACGGCTGTAACGCGATCATCCTCCATTACCACCCCGGAGGTGGAAATACGATACCCCAGGAAGGAAACGGACTGTTTGAAAAACTCACATTTCTCCGCCTTGCAATACAGGTCATGCTCCAGTAGTCGCCCAAGTACCTTACGCACCAGAGACACATGCTCCGCGCGTGTGGCAGAATAGATCAAGATGTCATCAATGTACACTACCACTCCCTGACAGAGCAGGTCTCGGAGAATCTCATCTAAGAAGGATTGGAAAACGGCTGGAGCATTCTTCAAACCGTATGGCATAACGCGGTACTCATAATGACCAGAAGTAGTACTAAATGCGGTTTTCCACTCATCTCCTCCCCGGATACGTACCAGATTATACGCGCTCCTCAGGTCCAGTTTTGTGAAGAATTGCGCCTTGTGAAATGATTCCATTGCCGTAGCGATGAGAGGTAGTGGGTAACTAAACCCCACTGTAATTGAATTTAGAACTCTATAATCAATACACGGACGCAGACCTCCATCCTTCTTCTTCACAAAAAAGAAGCTTGAGGAAACGGGTGATATGGAGGGCTGAATGTACCCCTGTCCCAGCGATTCGGAAACATATGTTTCCATCGCAACTGTCTCCTCCTGGGACAATGGATAAACGTGACTCCTAGCAAGTGCAGCGTTTTCCAGAAGGTTTATCGCGCAGTCCTCTCGACGATGAGGTGGTAATTTGGTTGCCCTCCCTTTACTGAAGGCGATAGCCAAATCGGCATATTCAGAGGGAATGCGCACGGTGGAAACTTGGTCTGGACTCTCCACCGTAGTCGCACCAACGGCAATTCCTATACACCTACCTGAACACTCCTCTGACCACCCCTTAAGAGCCCCCTGTCGCCAGAAAATCACCGGGCTGTGTTGAGCTAACCAGGGAACCCCCAACACCACTGGAAACACAGGTGAATCTATAAGGAACAGGCTAATCTGCTCCTTATGATCACCCTGCGTTACCATGTCCAGCGGCACCGTAGCCTCCCTAATTACTCCTGACCCTAATGGTCGGCTATCTAAGGAGTGCACGGGGAAAGGTTGATATAACGACACCAGGGGAATCCCTAACCTTAATGCAAGCCCACGATCCATAAAATTCCCAGCTGCGCCTGAATCGACTAGCGCTTTATGCTGTAGAGAGGGGGAAAACCCAGGGAAAGAAATCAATACAAACACATGACCGACAGGAAGCTCTGAATGAGTTTGGTGCTTACTCACCTGGGGTGATCGAGCAGTGTTCTGCCTGTTCTCCGGACTCCTAGAAGAGTTCCTCCAGCACCTGTCGGACGTGTGCCCTCGTCGACCACAACTGGCGCAGGAGGATACTCCTCCTCCGGTCCCCCTCGAAGCCGTACCTCCTAATTCCATAGGGATAGGATCAGGGGGGCTGGGGATTGGAAACGACAGGACCTGATCCGAACACCCGCGAGCAGCCAGCAGGTTGTCGAGACGGATAGCCAGATCGATAAGTCCATCCAGTGAATATGTGGTGTCCCGACATGCCAGCTCCCTGCGGACGTCCTCCCTGAGACTACATCTAAAATGATCAATCAAGGTCCTGTCGTTCCATCCTGCTCCTGCTGCCAACGTCCTAAACTCTAGGGCAAAATCCCGTATGCTCCTCGTCTCCTGACGCAGGTGAAACAGCCGTTCACCCGCCGCCCGACCCTCGGGTGGATGGTCAAAAACAGCTCGGAATCGGCGGGTGAACTCTGGGTAATTATCCTTACCCGAGTCCGGACCATTCCACACAGCGTTGACCCACTCGAGGGCTCGCCCAGTCAAGCAGGAGACGAGGGCGAGCACGCTCTCCTCTCCAGAGGGAGCAGGCCGCACGGTAGCCAGGTATAATTCCAGTTGAAGGAGGAAACCCTGGCACCCAGCCGCCGATCCGTCAAACTCCCGTGGGAGTGTCAGCCGAAGAGCCCCAGAGCCAGATGTGGTCGCAGAAACAGGAGATGCTGGAGAAGGGGTTGCTAGAGATGAGGTGGGGAGGCCACTCCTCTCCCATCGATCCATTCTCTCCATCATTTGGTCCATAGCAGAACCAATCCGGTGAATCACGCTGGTATGATGTAGGACCCTCTCCTCCATCGATGGGAGAGGAGACGCTGCTGCTCCTGCTGATTCCATGGGAGGTGCGGGATTCTGTCACGACTAGTCAAGGTGGGTGGAATCAGGCGCAGAGAGCAAATAATGAATAGAGGGTTATTCTCCGGTGAACAACAAATAAACACGGACAACCCAAAATACAAACAGGGTGAAAAATATCCAAAACAGGAATTAACAGACAAACCGGAGAAATAAAACACAAAAACATCGACAGCCGAAACGAAATGACAAAAACAAACAATCCCGCACAAAAACAAGGGCTGGACAACCTACATTATATACAGATACTAATTAACTAACACACAGGTGAAAACAATCAGACAAAACCAACAGATAACCGAAAAGGGATCGGTAGTGGCTAATAGGACGGTGACGACGACCGCCGAGCACAGCCCGAACGGGCAGGAGAGCCAACCTCGGCGGAAGTCGTGACAAATATTATCCTTCCAAAAGATTCCCGTCCTAAAGGCTCCAACTCCTTTTCCTTCCAAGCAAAATGAATCGTGTTTGCCAGCCCAATCCCAGGGACCGACCGTGTTGATGTATTTAGCACCATCTCCGCAAGGAGAATGGCGCTCGTTCTCTTCTCTTCCAAAACAAGGAAAAAAGAAAAACAAAAGTGACCGAGCCTATCTGGTGAAACTACACAGAGACAGGAACAATCACCCACGAAATACTCAAAGAATATGGCTGCCTAAATATGGTTCCCAATCAGAGACAACGAAAATCACCTGCCTCTGATTAAGAACCGCCTCAGGCAACCATAGACTTTGCTAGAAAACCCTACTCAGCCACAATCCCAGTACCTACTAAAACCCCAATACAAAAACATACCACAAAATAAACCCATGTCACACCCTGGCCTGACCAAATAAAGAAAGAAAACACAAAATACTAAGACCAAGGCGTGACACATACTCCTTGAGCAATTTTTACGAGAAAAGGGGAAAGCGGCACAATGTGACGAGTGAAGTATTTTGCTGAACTATTTTGAACTGGAATAAATGCTTCAATTATGACCAACACAATTGCAGTCAAAACAGAAGATTGTGTCCTACCATTCACTATACCCAACCACATTCCATTTATTGGCGCAATCATGTATCCCAGAAGTTTTCAAACTTTTTGACCAGCGAAACACAAAAAGGAGTGGTACGCAAACATGTGCGTACAAATGTAGCCTGTCATTACAGGGGGTACGACGGGCCACTCAAAACTAGGCCTATCTGAAATATGAAAATGATTCATCAAATAACCAGGTAGCCTATTGACTTATCTTTGATAGAACAGTAGTATATTGCTAAGCTATATTTTATATGGATAATAAACGTAGGCCTAGTCTGTTTTTGCCAAACTGGAGGAAATGAAACAAGTTCTGATCACTAATCTGGATATGCGTGCCCACCTTTGCCCACCAATGCTGATCGTCAACAAATTAAGATGTGCAACGTTTTGGTTATGAAGCATGATGAGAATTGAATGACTGTTTGTGGGGCAGTGGGTTCAGAACAACAACGACAAAACATTTTTGCGGGAAATTATACCACCACCGAAAAGGGAACTTTGGAGACTGGAAGGACATGTACTCTAAACAGGTTGAGCCCTATCTGTGAACATGCCTGCTTGTTAGTTGTGATGTACAGTATGTAAATAAATCATCAGGCATTCATTTCACAGAACATGTCAAGGGGTTTGAATATTTATGTCTAACCTATATTTAAACACTTATCCAATAAGTTATTCTGTTATTACATAAGGAACACAAACACTTTGCAAGGCCAGCCCTTTTTAAAAAGTCTGCTCTGCAAGGCTCGGATTAGACGTGGGTGGAGAGTTAACAGGAAGAAAGGAAGCGATCGAACCTGCACCGTCAGCACAGGAGGGACACCCCCCACCCCTTAAGATAATTAAGAGAAAGGAAGGGAATTACCCCAGAGAGTGGATTGGGAAGGGTTGCCTGAAACCAGAGCGGTGGTTACTTGTTGAGACGAACGAAAGAAAGAAAGAGACCTTGTTAGTGAGAGGGTTCCCTGATGTGAAAGACAGTTTAATTACCTGCCACTGGGACCTGAATCTGCTAGAGCTGCCACTAGCGCTGTACCAAAACTTCATGCACATGTGGAGTATTCCATAGCTGCATTCCACTTGGCTATTACATGTTAATTACATAGGTTATTACACTGGTAGTTTATATAATGTAGAATGTAAATATAAACACAGCTAGAAAGTATGGTAAGTTTAATAGGAATACAGTACCCCTGTTTCAAACCTAACACACAATAAGTTCTTGGTCCTGATTGAATTTAAAACCCAATATGAGGCATACAGTGTATATTAGCTGAAACTTTGTGAGGAAGCTGTATTGAAAATTCTCATCTCCCCTCACAGTCCAGTGACTCTGTAACCTACAGCCATGACTTTAATTCCATGATAACTGGGACAAAAATCGGTGTGTGTCTCTCTGTTTTGTGTGTGTGTGTGTGTGTCTGAGTGAGTGAGTGAGTAGCAAGTGCCTGGTCTGCTAATGGAGTCAATAGGTTATTGACAGAAGCTGCTGACTGGTGTGAGGTAGCTGCTCCCTGTATTGACAAGCTCATTGACAAGGCAGAAGCTGCCTGCAGTGCACCACACTCCAACAACCCTTACACTAACTCAGATCTCCACTCCATCTCTTTTTGACTTTCTCACAGATTCCTTTCTTCATTTCAGTTTCAAGATCTCTGAGGTCCCTGAGATCCCCATCACAGATCCTCTGAACCACTTTAGGGATCCTCAGTGCTCCCCAAAAAGAGCTAGGAATTCTGTCCCTGTTCCTGGATCTCTTCAGGGAACCCGTAATGACTGGTCTAGAACCGCCTTCCCCCACCAACCCCTCATCTCTTTAGCATACAGACCTGATAAAGCCACTGTCACTGTGTAATGGACTCATTCAAACAGCTTGTCTCCTCTCTCTCAGCTGGAGTCACTTAGAGAGACATCGCAGGCAGCAATCCCTGGGAAAATCAAATTATAGAGCCATTAATTTGTCTAGGTAATCCAGGCTGTCAGCTGCATTGGAGAAGCAATCTCCCAGGTCTGCGTTCATCAAGTATGTGATGCCAGTCCAAGTGAGACATTATCTCATTAATAACATGAGGAAGAGTGTGGCTGGGGATTGCACATGACTGTAATCATCACCGTTTTCTCAAACAGAGCCTACCAGTCCATACCAGAGTAGTAACATACTGTATGTCCCATGATAAGATTGTTGGGGACATTTCAGTGAGATTGAGTGAGAGTCGGATCTGCCTGACTATTTCAGAAGAATGGTTGACGGACGCATTGTGTGCTTGTTACGGCAAGGTGGAGACACATTGGTCATCAAATAAGACTTTTCACCAACTCTCACCCTCTTAACACAATGCATTTTATTTTATTTTATTGATTTACGGTGCCTTTGGAAAGTATTCAGACCCCTTAACTTTTTCCACATTTTGTTACATTACAGCCTTATTCTAAAATTGATTAAATAGATTTGTTTCCTCATCAATCTACACACAATACCCCATAATGACAAAGCAAAAATCGCTTATTAGAAAGTGTTGCTAATTTATTTTAAAAAACAACAGAAATATCAAATTGATAGCACTTTGTTGAAGTACCCTTGGCAGCGATTACAGCATTGAGTCTTCTAGGGTGTGAAGCTACAAGCTTGGCACACCTGTATTTGTGGAGTTTCTCCCATTCTTCTCTGCAGATCCTCTCAAGCTCAGATGGGATGGGGACCGTTGCTGCACAGTTGTTTTCAGGTCTCTCCCGAGATGTTCGATGGGTTCAAGTCTGGGCTCTGGCTGGGCCCAGAGAGACTTGTCGCGAAGCCACTCCTGCTTTGCCTTGGCTGTCTGCTTAGGGTCGTTGTCCTGTTCGAAGGTGCACCTTCGCCTCAGTCTGAGGTCTTGAGCCCACTGGAGCAGGTTTTCATCAAGGATCTCTCTGTACTTTGCTCCATTCATCTTTGCCTCGATACTGAATAGTCTCCCAGTCCTTAACGCTGAAAAACATCCCCACGGTAAAAAGTTTATTCCCAACAACAGGGGCAGGCAAACGACAGGTTGAGGCAGGCAGGGGTCAATAATCCAGAGAAGGGATAAAGGGTCCAGAACGGCTGGCAGAGGTAAATAATCCAGAACGGTTGGGTAAGGTACAAAACGGCAGGCAGTCTCAAGGACAGAGCAGGCAGAACGGTCAAAACCGGGAAGGACTAGAAAAAAGGAGCAGGAAAACAGGCAGGAGCAGGGGAAAACGCTGGTAGGTATGAATGAACAAAACGAACTGACAACAGACAAACAGGGAACACAGGTATAAATACACAGGGGATATTGGGAAAGATGGGTGACACCTGGGTGTGGAGACGAGCACAAAGACAGGTGAAACAGCTCAGGGCGTGACACACAGCATGATGCTGCCAACACCATGCTTCACCGAAGGGATGGTGCGAGGTTTCCTCCAGTCGTGATGCTTGGCATTCAGGCCAAAGATTTCAATATTGGTTTCATCGAACCAGAGAATATTGTTTCTAATGGTATGAGAGTCTTTCGGTGCATTTTGGCAAACTCCAAGAGGGCTATCATATGCATTTTACTGAGGAGTGGCTTCCGTCTGGTCACTCTACCATAAAGGCATGATTGGTGGAGTGTTGCAGAGATGGTTGTCCTTTTGGAAATTGCTCCCATCTTCACAGAGGAACACTAGAGCACTGTCAGAGTGACCATCGGGTTCTTGGTCACCTCCCTAAGGGGGAGGCCATTGTGTTCTTGGGGACATTCAATGCTGCAGAAATGTTTTTGTAACCTTCCCTAGATCTGTGCCTCGACACAATCCTGTATTAGAGCTCCAATTCCTTCGACCTCATAGCTTGGTTTGTTCTCTGACATGCACTGTCAAGTGTGAGCCCTTATATAGACAGGTGTATGGTTTTCCAAATCATGTTCAATCAATTGAATTTACCACAGGTGGGCTACAATCAAGTTGTAGAAACAACTCAATGAGGATCAATGGAAACCGAATGCACCGGAGCTCAATTTCGAGTCTCGTAGCAAAGGTTCTGAATATTTACAGATATAAGGTCTTTCTGTTTCTAAAAACCTGTTTTCACTTTGTCTGATGGGGTATTGTGTGGAGATTGCTGAGGATTTTTTTTATTGAATCCAATTTAGAAGGCTGTAATGTAACAAAATGTGGAAAGAGTCAAGGGGTCTGAATACTTTCAGAAGGCACTATGTATTTTTTGTAATGTGATAAATATAAGTGCAGAGTTCCAAAAACCTACAGTAAAAATATCACAAGACCAGGTGAACACATCAATCAAACCACATATTGTAGAAGAAAATACTATGTTAGAATGTTAATATGGTAAACAGTACACTGTAAAAGGGTTACTGTGAATTCTTAGGCAGTTTGGTGGCAAGTAAATTCCGTATTTAATATTACACTACAACTACTGTAATATAAATGCTGTATAAAAGCAAGTACTGTGTAATGGCACACAGTGCAATACTGTAAAAAATAAAATGCTACTATTAGATTGAATTAATGAATTAAATTAATTTAGGGGAGGGATTTGCATTTCACAGTATTGTAATGTAATTACAAGGGATTGGTACAAGCAGGTTGGCTGCTAGGTAAAGTGTTTACACATATATTACTATATTACTATTATAGTACAACGGTTTGATTTGTCTAATCTTAGCAATTTCTTCTTAGCTAGCTACATAGCCATCTTTGTATCAAAGATAATTGCATAATTATCGTATTTAGTCGTCCTAACGTAGTCTTCACTGCTATTTGCCCAGCAGCTAGCCAGCTAGCCAGCTAGCAAAGCAAACGCCCACCGATTAGCAGCACTGTAGTAACTATTACACGTCTTGGAAGTAAGAGCACTCAACGGAACGACTTGATTAGTGTAGTGTTAGCTAGCTACATAGCTGTCTTTGCTGTCTTCGTATCCAAGATAATTGTGTAGTTTAGAGTGTGTAGTCTTAGAGTGATTATCTTAATTTACCGAGGTTAGCTAGCCAGCTATTTGTCGTCCTTAACGTAGGAGACTCTGCTAGCTAGCCAACAGCTAACTGTCTGAAAGGAATGTTATGTTTCCCAACAGCTAGCCAACAGCTAGCCGACAGCTAGCCAACTGCTAGCCAACATCTACCGAATAGACTCAACAACCCCTCCGTTCCCTCTCCTCGCATTCACAGGTAGTATCACATTTTCATTTCATTTCATTACAGTACAACGGTTTGATTTGTTTGATCGTAGCTAGCTACATAGCCGTCTTTGTATCAAAGATAATTGTGTAGTCTAGAGCGATTTTCTAGGTTAGCTAGCCAGCTATTGTCGTTCTTTTAACGCAGAGTAACGTAAACAACACTGCTAGCTAGCCAGCTTGATTTGACGCCCCCTGAATAGCAGCACTGCAGAAACTATTACACTCAACGGAACGACTCCTTCTGTTATGCAGGTGAATAAGGACCCAAAAGCGACTTGGCGAAAACAGAGTTTTTAATCCAGTAAAGATATTTTACAAAACAAAAGGCATAATGATTAGTGTAGTGTCAACACAACGCAGCCACTGCCAGCTAGCCTACTTCAGCAGTACTGTATCATTTTAATCATTTTAGTCAATAAGACTCTTGCTAGCTACGTAAAAGATAATTGCTTAACTTCCTGAACATTTGAGACGTGTAGTCCACTTGTCATTCCAATCTCCTTTGCATTAGCGTAGCCTCTTCTGTAGCCTGTCAACTATGTGTCTGTCTATCCCTGTTCTCTCCTCTCTGCACAGACCATACAAACGCTCCACACCGCGTGGCCACAGCGTATCCACCCTAATCTGGTGGTCCCAGCGCGCACGACCCACGTGGAGTTACAGGTCTCCGGTAGCCTCTGGAACTGCCGATCTGCGGCCAACAAGGCAGAGTTCATCTCAGCCTATGCCTCCCTCCAGTCCCTCGACTTCTTGGCACTGACGGAAACATGGATCACCACAGACAACACTGCTACTCCTACTGCTCTCTCTTCGTCCGCCCACGTGTTCTCGCACTATTTGTCGTCCTTAACAGCTAGCCAACAGTAGCCAACAGCTATAGCCAACATCTACCGAATAGACAGCAACCCGGTGCAGAAACATTTTAATTTCCCATTTCATTACAGTACAACGCACCCGAGAGCTTCTGGTCAGCGGGGTGGTGGCACCGGGATCCTCATCTCTCCCAAGTGGTCATTCTCTCTTTCTCCCCTTACCCATCTGTCTATCGCCTCCTTTGAATTCCATGCTGTCACAGTTACCAGCCCTTTCAAGCTTAACATCCTTATCATTTATCGCCCTCCAGGTTCCCTCGGAGAGTTCATCAATGAGCTTGATGCCTTGATAAGCTCCTTTCCTGAGGACGGCTCACCTCTCACAGTGCTGGGCCACTTTAACCTCCCCACGTCTACCTTTGACTCATTCCTCTCTGCCTCCTTCTTTCCACTCCTCTCCTCTTTTGACCTCACATTACATTTACATTTAAGTCATTTAGCAGACGCTCTTATCCAGAGCGACTTACAAATTGGTGCATTCACCTTATGACATCCAGTGGAACAGTCACTTTACAATAGTGCATCTAAATCTTAAAGGGGGGTGAGAGGGATTACTTATCCTATCCTAGGTATTCCTTAAAGAGGTGGGGTTTCAGGTGTCTCCGGAAGGTGGTGATTGACTCCGCTGTCCTGGCGTCGTGAGGGAGTTTGTTCCACCATTGGGGGGCCAGCGCAGCGAACAGTTTTGACTGGGCTGAGCGGGAGCTGTACTTCCTCAGTGGTAGGGAGGCGAGCAGGCCAGAGGTGGATGAACGCAGTGCCCTTGTTTGGGTGTAGGGCCTGATCAGAGCCTGGAGGTACTGAGGTGCCGTCCCCCTCACAGCTCCGTAGGCAAGCACCATGGTCTTGTAGCGGATGAGAGCTTCAACTGGAAGCCAGTGGAGAGAACGGAGGAGCGGGGTGACGTGAGAGAACTTGGGAAGGTTGAACACCAGACGGGCTGCGGCGTTCTGGATGAGTTGAAGGGGTTTAATGGCACAGGCAGGGAGCCCAGCCAACAGCGAGTTGCAGTAATCCAGACGGGAGATGACAAGTGCCTGGATTAGGACCTGCGCCGCTTCCTGTGTGAGGCAGGGTCGTACTCTGCGGATGTTGTAGAGCATGAACCTAAAGGAACGGGCCACCGCCTTGATGTTGGTTGAGAACGACAGGGTGTTGTCCAGGATCACGCCAAGGTTCTTGGCGCTCTGGGAGGAGGACACAATGGAGTTGTCAACCGTGATGGCGAGATCATGGAACGGGCAGTCCTTCCCCGGGAGGAAGAGCAGCTCCGTCTTGCCGAGGTTCAGCTTGAGGTGGTGATCCGTCATCCACACTGATATTTCTGCCAGACATGCAGAGATGCGATTCGCCACCTGGTCGTCAGAAGGGGGAAAGGAGAAGATTAATTGTGTGTCGTCTGCATAGCAATGATAGGAGAGACCATGTGAGGTTATGACAGAGCCAAGTGACTTGGTGTATAGCGAGAATAGGAGAGGGCCTACGCTCGACCTCATCTTTACTAGATGCTGTTCTTCCACTAACCTCATTGCAACTCCCCTCCAAGTCTCCGACCACTACCTTGTATCCTTTTCCCTCTCGCTCTCATCCAACACCTCCCACACTGCCCCTACTCGGATGGTATCGCGCCGTCCCAACCTTGGCTCTCTCTCCCCCGCTACTCTCTCCTCTTCCATCCTATCATCTCTTCCCTCTGCTCAAACCTTTCCAACCTATCTCCTGATTCTGCCTCCTCAACCCTCCTCTCCTCCCTTTCTGCATCCTTTGACTCTCTATGTCCCCTATCCTCCAGGCCGGCTCGGTCCTCACCTCCCGCCCCGTGGCTCGACGACTCATTGCGAGTTCACAGAACAGGGCTCCGGGCAGCCGAGCGGAAATGGAGGAAAACTCGCCTCCCTGCGGACCTGGCATCCTTTCACTCCCTCCTCTCTACATTTTCCTCCTCTGTCTCTGCTGCTAAAGCCATTTTCTACCACTCTAAATTCCAAGCATCTGCCTCTAACCCTAGGAAGCTCTTTGCCACCTTCTCCTCCCTCTTGAGGAAGCTCTTTGCCACCTCCTCCCTCCTCCCTCCAACTCATCCAGAACGTCGCAGCCCGTCTCCACTGGCTTCCAGTTGAAGCTCGCATCCGCTACAAGACCATGGTGCTTGCCTACGGAGCTGTGAGGGGAACGGCACCTCAGTACCTCCAGGCTCTGATCAGGCCCTACACCCAAACAAGGGCACTGCGTTCATCCACCTCTGGCCTGCTCGCCTCCCTACCACTGAGGAAGTACAGTTCCCGCTCAGCCCAGTCAAAACTGTTCGCTGCTCTGGACCCCCAATGGTGGAACAAACTCCCTCACGACGCCAGGACAGCGGAGTCAATCACCACCTTCCGGAGACACCTGAAACCCCACCTCTTTAAGGAATACCTAGGATAGGATAAGTAATCCTTCTCACCCCCCCCCCCTTAAGATTTAGATGCACTATTGTAAAGTGACTGTTCTACTGGATGTCATAAGGTGAATGCACCAATTTGTAAGTCGCTCTGGATAAGAGCGTCTGCTGAATGACTTAAATGTAAATGTAAATTACAACATAATAATTAACTTTTTGTGTTTTATATCACTTGAACTTCTTGAGGCCTTAACAAAGGCTTCCAAACTGGCAGTGACTACAGGGCAAAACAGACCAAAAGGACATGTCAAAATGCTCACCCAGTTAAAGATTAAGATGAGATGCCACTCCAATCTATCTCCCAAATATGTTATATTGATGGGGCACTATAATCACATTGGAGAAAATTGGTACAGCATTCTCCCTCACAGGTGCAACTACAAGGCAACTTACAAGGCATGCCTCAAAATGTGTTAATGAGCCAGAAACAACAATACTATGCATCCACTAGTGGTCAAATGGTTTTTGGCGCTCCTAAAATATGGTACGATACTGTATTCTGACAGGTGGAATTACAGTATCAATCATATAACAATGCATCATAATTTACAGTATGGTGCAGTAAAAATGTTCAGATTTTCTTTATGCTGATAACACCCAAACTTACCTTATAAATTACAGTTTTCTGTTACAGTGTAGATAATTCATTTTTAAAAATCAGCCCTGCCAGTCATTAGCGGTTAAGTACTGCTTTCTGAAAGTATTCATAACCCTTGAATTAATGTTGTTGTGTTACAACCTATATATATATAAATATAAATCTCACCCATTTACAAACAATACCCCACATAAGTATTCACACCGTTGTGTCAATACTTTGTAGAGGCAGCTTTGGCGGAGATTACATGTGAGTCTTTTTGGGTAAGTCTCTAAGAGCTTTGCACACCTGGATTGTACAATATTTGCCCATTATTATTTAACCTCTTGAAGCAAGGGGCACTATTGTTTGGAAAAATAACTTTCCCAAAGTAAATGCCCAGATGCTAGAATATGCATATAATTGACAGATTAGGATAGAAAACACTCCAAAGTTTCCAAAACAGTCAAAATATTGTCTGTGAGTATAACAGAACTGATATTGCAGGTCAGCTCAGCTGTAGCTCAGTTGGTAGAGCATGGCGCTTGTAACGCCAGGGTAGTGGGTTCGATCCCCGGGACCACCGGGACCACCCATACGTTGAATGTATGCACACATGACTGTAAGTCGCTTTGGATAAAAGCGTCTGCTAAATGGCATATATTAAAACCCCGAGGAAAATCCAATCAGGAAGTGCCTCTTATTTTGAAACCCTTCTGTTCCTATGCATGCCTATCCTCCATTTAAAGGGATATCAACCAGATTCCTTTTTTCTATGGCTTCCCTAAGGTATCAACAGTCTTTCGACATAGTTTCAGGCTTTTATTTTGAAAAATGAGCGTGAAAGATTACATTGCGTTAGTGGATAGGTGGGGGCTCTCAGAGTGTTTTTGCGCAACTGAGTAAAGCTGCCATTGTTCCTCCTGCTGTTATTGAAAGACTTACACACCCGGTTGATATATTATCGAATATATATTTTAAAAACTACCTGAGGAATGATTATAAAAAATGTTTGACAAGTTTCTGTGGACATTATGAAGACTATTTGGAATTTGCATCTGCGTTGTCGTGACCGCTCTTTCCTAATGATTTCTGAACATAACGCGACAAACAAACGGAGGTATTTTGGGGTATAAAAATAATCTTTATGGAACAAAAGGATCATTTGTTGTGTAACTGGGAGTCTCGTGAGTGAAAACAACCGAAGATCATCAAAGGTAAACGGTTAATTTGATTGCTTTTCTGATGTTCGTGACCAAGCTTCCTGATGCTAAGTGTACATAATGCTATGCTAGGCTATCGATAAACTTACACAAACGCTTGGGTTTCTTTCGCTGTAAAGCATCATTTCAAAATCTGAGATGACAGGTGGATTAACAAAAGGCTAAACTGTGTTTTGCAATATTGCACTTGTGATTTCATGAATATGAATATTTTTTTGTAATATTATTAATTTTCCTAATCCAAGGTGGGCCAGCAGTACTTCTCAGTCAGGCAGATGGTACGGCTTATCCCAGGATTACCCGACACAGGCACCGTGTGCGCCCAGGTAAGTGTGCATGTAGGTGCGGTTCTCCGTGCACTGTGCAGGTGCGGGTTCCATGAGCAGGGCCTGCTGTACATCCACATCCACATCCCACACCACTGGCACGATGATATGGGACAGAGGGATGATGGGGGTCTTCTCCCGCTCTTTCCTCTGTGTCATAGAGGCGAGACAGGGTGGCTGCCTTCATGTTCTTCGAGCTTGGGCTATTTGAAAGTGTGAATTGGAAGCTGGCAATGAATAGAGCCCATCTGGCCTATTTCGGGTTTAGCCTCATCGCTGCCCTGATGTACTCCAGGTTGCAGTGGTCTGTCCACACCAGGAAAGGGTGTTTGGACCACTCCAGCCAATGCCTCCACACCTTCAGTTACGCCAAGAGTTACCGGTCCCCGATGTCGTAGTTCCTCTGGGCGGGCTCAGCTACTTGGAGTAGAAGGCGCAGAGCTGCAGCTTTGGAGGGGTTCCGGTGTGCTGGGACAGCACTGCCCCGACTCCTACTTCGGAGGCATCCACCTCGTCGATGAAGGGAAGTGAGGGTTCGGGATGTGCCAGCACGGGAGCAGTGAAGTGTGCCTTTAGTGTTAGTGTCTCGGATGCCCTCTCCGCTTCCACCATCCAACAAAGCTGCTGGGGACCTCCTCTCAGCAGGGAGGTAAGAGGCACGACCACCGTGCTGAAGCCCCGGATGAAACTCCGGAAATAGTTGGCGAACCCCGGGAATCGCTGGACTGCTTTCACAGAGTTGGGGATGGGCCATGCCCTGACTGCACTGATGCGTCACTTCTCCATCTCCACTCCCTCCATCGATATGAGGTAGCCCTAAAAGGATTCGGACCGCTGGAAAAACAAACTCTTATTTTGTTTAACATATAGATCATGCTCCAACAGTCTTCCCAGCACAGATCTGACTAACAAGACACGCTGGTCGCGGTCCCAGCATGTCCCGAAACACTTTGTTAATAAAGACCTGGAAGACTGAAGAAGCATTAGACAGGCCAAAAGCAATTACTAGATACTCAAAATGGCCCATGGTCATGGAAAAGGCTGTTTTCCATTTGTCACCTGCACTAATGGGCACCATATTGTAGATGCTCCTCAAGTCCAGTTTTGTGAAGTACTACGCACTGTACATTTGTTCGATGATGGTTGGGATGAGGGGATGAGAATAGCTGAACTTCACCGTGGCTTTATTCAGTGTTCGATAATCAATACAGGGGCGCAGTCCCCCAATCTTTCTTTTTAACAAAAAATAATCTTGAGAAGGCTGGTGATGTCGAGGGGTGGATAAAACCCTGCTGGAGGCTATCCTGCACATAGGTCTCTGCGTGGCCTCTGTCTCCGCAGAGGAGAGGGGATAGACGTGTCCTCTCGGGAGTGCTGTGTCAGACAGCAAGTCAATGGCACAGTCCCAGGGGTGATGAGGTGGCAGGCGTACAGCCTGGGTCTTAGAGAAAACCTGATGCAGATCCTGGTATTCTTCTGATAACTTCACTTGAGGTGCGTGGTCCAGACTTTCCACCGTAGTGGTGTTGACAGACACCATGTTCTAAATGTCATGGGTCAGCAGAGAAACAGGAAAAGTGATGTGATGTACTACTCCTGTCCCTATTGAATGATTATCCAGGGCTCGAACCAGAATGGGTGACTAGGGGAACCAAAGTAATGTGTATTGCAGTGGCCAGTCCGGCAGCTTTGGAATCAATCAGAGCTAACGGGAGTGAGGGGCTAGGTATTCAGGAAATTTAATTGGACAACACACTGGTTGAGTTGAAAGAAAAGGAGGTAAAATCTTGCATCCTACATGGGTTTGAGCAGGAGAATTACCTGGCTTGTCACCTCCTCGCTTATTTGTTAGAGGACACGTCGGGGAGATATTAGCCCTTTCGCCACAATAGGAGCAGAGGCCCAGATTCCTCCTCCTTCTACGCTCTGCTTCAGGCAAACATGTAGAGCCCACCTCCCATCGGCTCTGGCCACAGAGCAGATTTAGCCTTGGGCGCCGGATTCCGTGCAGGTCTTCATCGGGACAACAGGAGGTTGTCCAAATGAATCGCCATGCTGATGAGCTAGTAAAGTGACAGGTTCTCATCACGGCAGGCTAACTCCTGTACATCCTCCACAGTCTGCTACGCAACATGGTGACCAGAGCCAACTCGTTCCATCCGTTGGAGGCCGCAATGGTCCGGAACTCCAGGGCGAACTCCGAGGTGGCCCTAGATCCTTAGCGTAGTTGGAGTAGGCACTCACCCCCCTCGTGGCCCTACACAGGATGACCAAACACCGAGCGGAAGAGGAAGGTGAATCGCTCGTAGGAGTCGACCTCGGGTCTGCCCGTCTCCCAGACTGTTGCATCCCAGTCCAGGGCCTGTCCTGTCAGTGCCAAGATGACGGTGACAACCCTGTCTCCCCCGGAGACAGCCTCGGCATAGTGAGTGATGTACATGTCGCATTGTAGAAGGAATCCTTGCATTTCGCTGGAGTACCATCAAAGCGCTCTGGGTGGGACAGGGGTCTTCTGTTGGCTGGCTCAGATGGGACGGAGGAAGGTAGTGGTGTGGGGGCTGGTGCCAGAACTGGTGCTGGAGACTGGAGGGACTGCACATTCCCCTCCAAACGCAGGAGGTTTGCCAGCCCACTGTCCATGGAACTGCCGAGTCTGGAGAGACAGTCCTTGTGATGCTGGACTGTCTCTACGATGGTCGATAGCTCTGTCTTTCCTGCTATCTCCATTTATGGAGTCGGTTATTCTGTCATGTTGTCTTAATGATTGGAGACAGGCGAGGAAATACGTAATAGGGGGTTTTATTTACTCCACCCAAACAAAAGAGTGAGGTGTAAACCTCTAAATAATACACGGGAATAGACCTGTAAAACAAGTGCAAAATAACACGTTGCATGGAAGCCGATACAACAGTACAGGTACTTACAGAACCAATGGACATGGTAACAATAACCAACAAGGAAAATGGGGAACAGAGGTCACTTAAATAACATACTAATCAGGGGGAATGGGAACCAGGTGTGAGTAAATATCACAGGGTTGGTGATAATGAATCCAGTTCAGTGACACCTAGAAGG